>NW_022304849.1:0-51461 GCF_002776525.5 Piliocolobus tephrosceles | reverse complement strand
TCACACACACACAATCACAGACACAATCACACACAATAACAAAATCACACACAATCACACACAATCACAATCACAAAAATCATACAGTCACACACACACAGTCACACTGGATCACACAGAATCACACACAATCATACACTCACACACATGCAGCACCATCTCCTGCTGCTGCCCAGGCTGCAGGGCCCCCCTCCAGGCAGGAGATCAGCCTGACCCCTCCTGCAGTCAGCTCCTTGTTCTTCCTCACCCTCTTCCTTGCCTTCCTCTAACACTCACTGCTAAGGTGGTAGTGAGTCTCTTCTGAGGCCGCTGTTGTGATCTCTTGTCCTGAGCTTTGTGATCCTGGATGATAGGCTTAAGCTTTCTGGGCTCCAGTTTTCTCATCTATACAATGGGGGTGATGGTACAGAATACATGGCTCTCAGAGTTGTTTTGGGATTAAAGGAGGTGTTGTATCCAGAGTATGTAGGATACTGACTGGCATTTAGTAAATGTTCGATAAATAGTAGAAACAGTGAAAGTAGAGAGAGGTCCTCCTTTGTGTGGGCTGGTGGCCGGTGTCCTGTGATGCTTCTCGGCCAGTTTCCCAGCCTCCACACAATTGCCGTCGTGGGCTGGATAAGTCTTTGCTTTGTGAGGCCTGCCCTGTACTTTGCGGCATGTTTGGCAGCACCTCACAGCCTCTACCTTTGAACGCCAGGAGCTCCCTTGCATCATGACAATGAAAGATGTCTCCAGACATTGCCAAGTATCCCCAGAGGCAAAATCATCCCCAATTGAGAACCACTGGTATAAGGTTATGTGCCTTTGCTTTGAATATTATTTTTTCTACATCAAATTCTTAGCACACGTTAGAGTAGGGTCACCTGGTGTCACAGACTCAAATAGCCACAGGGGCACAAAAAGTCATTCCAGAAAAACAGAGCAAATGAACAGGAAAAACAGTATTTCTAGGATAAGTGGAGGAACATGAATGAGAGTATTAGATGAATTATTGTTCATATTGAAAAGTATGATGATGGTATCTGAAATTCTATGGTGGCTTTGATTTATTTCAGAATGATTGATCAAAAAACAAAAAAAGAAACCCACAGATGACAGGTGTCCCTTGGGGGGGAAAGGAACAGGGCCCGGAGGGTGCTCGGTCTGCAGGGGAGAAGGAGGAATGGAGTTTTGGTCACGGCGACTGGACACGTGGTTGAGTCCAAGAGGGAAGTGGGCGTTGGGAGGGAAGTCAGGGAGGGGTCTAGGGCAGGGTTCTCCCCACACAGGCTGTGCCTGCACAGAACATCCAGGAAGACAAAGTTCCAAAAAGAGCTCAGATCTTGGTGTCTCACCCACCCAGGTTCAAATCCTACTGTGACGGGCTTGTTTGGGTCATTCTGGGGCTGACAGCACGGAGGTGGCTTCTCTGGGACCAGCAGGCCCTGTGCCCGTCCCTGGGGAGGGGGTGGCTGGCTGGCCCCTCATCCGCAGTTGCAGGGTGGAGAGAGGAGCTTGCAGGTGAGCTCCTGGAGGCCTTCCCAGTCTCACCAGATGTCAAGGCAGCATGTAAGACTGGGCCTTATTTTTAGGCACTTACAACACAAAACAGTTTATATTCCAAACAAGACACAGGCCGTTGGCCCTACCTGCCATCTGGTGTGCCCTAGCCAGCTCAGCCGCCTGCCCGCATCCCTGGATGGGGCACTTGGCCCAACAGTGACATCAGGTTAGCCTAGAAAGGACGCATCCAGTACACATGCTGGAGAAAACACTCCCGTGCCAGCCTCTCCCTAGTTTGCTCTACCTGGACCCACATCAGCTGCCCAACAAGTTAATTATGCAAGTTACTACACAGGCGGTTCTGAGACCATCCTGCCTCCTCCGAGGCCACCTACACGGAATGTGGCCTCCACTGTTGTTTTACATTTTATTGACTTATTTTTAGGCAGGTAGCGTTTGCACCTGGCACACGTTTTTAGGCACAGGGTACACAGTGGTAAACCCCTTCCGGCCTGCCCTCGGCGGGCGCCTCTCCCAGAACAGCCAGTGTTTGTGCTATGCCATTTGCAAAAATACATGAAAGGTGATTTGCTGCAGTCAGGTGAGCGCCACGATGTGCTAACATCATAATTTCTTTTCAACGCCGCCTACTAACCTACGAGTCACTGAAGGGCACACAGAGTTTACTGAAACACAGCCCACATGTGGCTGGGCTCACAGGCAAATGCGGCCCATGAAGGCACGGCCAGACCTCACCTAGGCAGCCCCCCGTCCACTCACTGATATAGAATCTATTTATCCTGCCTGCTACTTTCGAGGGTGACCTGTTACCCAGCCCCGAGCGAGCGGCCGTTTGCTGATCTGATAGAAGCTCATTTGCAGTGTCCTCTCATGTTTCTACTCATTCTCACTGGCTGTGTCCAGTGCACTGTGGCTTCTCATGGAATAATAACAACAGCAAGTCCCCATGCAGGTGAACAAGGCACATGGCATCACGCGCATTTTTCTTCGCTTTTTAAAAAAATAATTAAGGCTGTTCATTGCTTAGAGAATCATGGCTGCAAGCTGAGGATAATGTGGGAAGAGAACCTCTCCGGCCTGAGCCCAAAGAAAACAACTAAGTTGTGACTTCTCAGAAGCCCAGCAGCATTCTCAGATGTCGGGGGTCCAGTGATGCCCAGAGAATCCAGAATTAAAGACCCCACAATCATCCGAGCATTTTTAAAAGCATTTCCCTGTTCTCTTCCGCTGTTTAGATTTGAACGTTCTTTCTCCTGATGGTGCCACCTGCTTCCCTCATGAGGGCTCCATCTCCAGTGACGTCTGCAACCTCTGTTTCTAACCCCACTCACTCCAAATGAGGAGTATTTTAAATGGACTGATGTGAGGGAAAATATAATAAAGTTGCTGGGATTTCAAAGAGCAGAGCAGAGAGGACGTGAATGAATCAGATCACAAGACTCCCTCATTCGAGCTGCCATTCAGCAGTTGCCAAACTCGACATTGCCTCCCTGCCCCCCACCACTATGATCTGTTTTTCATGTTGGGTTCAAAGTGCTTTTTCACTTGCAATCCCTTTTCTACCTATCTCTTCTTTTCTACAGATAATGAAAATTAGACCAAAGCCTTGTGTGGACTGATGCGGGCTCTAGGTCTGCTGCAGGGGTGGGCAGTGCAGGAATGACGGCTTCCTAGCTCGGTGGTTTAATAACAGGTATTTATTATCTCAGCTTTGGAGGCTGGAAGCCTGAGATTCAGGTGTCTGTGGAGTTGGTTCCTTTTGAGGCTGTGGGAGGATCTGTTCCTGGCCTCCCTCCAGCTTCCACTGGCCACCGGCAATCGCCAGCATGCCTCAGTTTGTAGATGCATCACCCCAGTCTCTGCCTGCACCCTCCAAGGGCCGGCTCCTTGTGTGTGTATCTGTGTCCAAATTTTCTCTGTTTGCAAGGCTAACATCACAATGGATGAAGGCCGACCCCAAGAACCCCTTCTTACCTTGATCATCTGCTTTGACCCTGTTTCTGCCTATGGTCACATTTGCAGGCACTGGGGGTTAGGGTTTCAGCATCTTTCTGGGGACACAGTTCCACCTGCAGCAGAGACTTCTGCCTCTGCATCCATTTTCCAGAAGGCTGCCATGACATGCTTCCAAGAGGCTGCAGTTCTTCATATTATTCCAAAATACTTTACAGTAATTGTACATTTATTTACTTATTTATTTATTGAGACAGAGTCTCACTCTGTGACCCAGGCTAGAATGCGGTGGTGTGACATTGGCTCACTGCAAACTGCGCCTCCCAGGTTCAAGTGATTCTCCTGCCTCAGCATTCCCGAGTAGCTGGAATTATAGGCGTGCACCACCACGCTCAGTTAATTTTTGTATTTTTAGTAGAGACAGGGTTTCACCATGCTGGCCAGGCTGGTCTTGAACTCCTGACCTCAGGTGATTTGTCCACCTTGGCTTCCCAAAGTGCTGGGATTACAGGCGTGAGCCACCGCGCCTGGCCTGCACTTTTATTTTTGATATTAAATTTCTCCAGATTCTGTACTCTCAAAACGCCGAGATCCCCAGAGCTTGCAGGTTCCTGGGGATGGAGAGGCAGTGGGAGGTGGCATGGGGAGGCTGTGTGCGGCTGTGGTTGTCGCCCCTGTAGTGCTAGCCCACAGAACCCCTCTAGGGAGGCCCCCGTGGAAGCTTAGAACGATAGGTGGGAAATGGCTCCAAAATCCAGCCGCAAGCTGACCCCAGCATGCTGGATTTTGGAGCCATTTCCCTCCAGTGGCTGGAGGGAAACAGAAGCTCAATGCGCTCACTTTGCAGGAGCAACCATGAGCTCCCAGTGCATGGGAATGGCCCTCTGAGACCTCGCGGGAGAGAATTAATTACACATTGGCTTTGACAAGTTCAGCAGTGGGAAGACAGCTTTCATTCTCTCCCTTCTTTCATCCTCTCTCAGAAAAGCTGGGCATCATAGACCGTCCCAACCACCTCCTTTCTGGCACTGACCAACCCAGTAATGAGAGCACGGAGGGTCGATGCTGAGTTGTTGTTTCGTGTTTGAGCATCTGCCAGTGTGTGTATATGTGTAAGAGGGATGTATTATCAGCATCTTTTTGGTTAACATTAGTCAGTTTGCAATCCCAAGGCCTGGCAGGTGTGAACATGTCTCTAGCCACATTCATCCGTGTGTGCCATTTAGAAATGTCCAGTCCCAAGTGAGGGAGATGAGCTGTGAGAGTGGGGAGCCCCCACTGACCCACAACCAGCAAGACACCAGCAGCCTCAGCAAGGGCCACGGACTGAAAGCGCATTCTCCCGGATACGTTGTACAGCTCTTTTCCGGGTCTTCAGTCTGTTTCCACTTCAGCCCCTCCTCGAGCATTCTTGATGGAAAAAGGTGAACGGGAGAATGTTAACAGAACCATCGTGGAACTTCCACGACACAACCATTGCTTCTTAGCTTGTGACGTGCCGCAATCCTATGGCATCCACTGACATGATCGGAAACACCCAAATAGGCTCAACACCACGTCTAAAATCAAATGCTAGCAATTATCGTATTGCCTATGGTTCCCGAGGCACTGCGTGGCCACGTGCTTTTGACATACTGGTGGGTGGGGTACGGGGAGGCGCCGTGCCTGGATGTGCATCGTCAACCCCTGCGATGAAAGATCCTTTCTGATGCTATGAAGAGGCACAGACCCCCCAAGGCAGGATCACTCCCATTTTGCTGTGTGATAGTCATAATCATTGCATTTCACTGGAGAACATCACAACCATGTCCCACCTGACCATCCCATATCTCAAGTGATGGGCAGATGTGTCTGCTTTTAACTAACTCGGCATTCGGAAATCCACATTTGCAAAATGGTTAAATGGAGAAGGAGTCAAGTTACTGTTTTTCATATATAAATATTTCTCACCACTTTTCCTTAAAAAGTAAGCTCCCCCTGTGGATTGAAAATAGGACTTTAAAAAACCTGATAGAAACACATCTATATACATTTCCATGTGAATTGTCATCTGCCCATATGTGCCTGCAATCAACTCTTCCCTGCGAGCTAAGAAAACCTTCCCATTGTGCAAAACTGTCGTTCATGTCTCGAGGGCCCAGTGTGATACACAGACTGTGATCCCTTGAGCAGTGGCCATGCCGTGCCACTGGCACCACGGTGGACAGTCATGATGTGCAGCACAATGTGTGCCACAGTAGGGGTTGGGAAGATGTGCTGTGAGATCACAGAGGAGGGGTGGGAATCCTCCTGAAATTGATACCAAGTTTTGCGGAGAAGGTACCATCCAAGCCTCACCTTGCTGTGTTCAGTTGCTCACCAGGTGGGGAAGGGGAGAGGGGGAGCAAAGGCTGCCAATCATCAAAGAGTGTGAGGAGGACACAGAATGAGGCTGGTCCTATGGGGCAGGAGGCTGATGGCATATTGGGAAGGGTCTCCAGTGCCGTGGTGAAGGGTGTGGTGCTCGAATGCCTGCCCAGTTCCCCCAGCTTTCCTTACTGACCAAAGGCTTCCTACTGCAAGGTCCTAAAACCTGGCCTGAGGGCTTCTCTGTCAGTAAGAGAGTATCCACTGCATGGAGCACCCATTCACACCAGAGCAGTCCCCATGCCGTCCTCCACTCGTGCTGCGCTGGAGTGGACGATGGACCCCACAACCAACACAGCCCTTAAGGGGACACCCAAGGCATGATCTGCCATCTCCCTGAGGTCCGTAGCAGACTGGAACCCCAGTGGTCACAGCAGCAACCCCTTGTGAAGACACCCTGAATCTACTTCTTACATTCTCTGAATTTGCTTCCCTGCGCTTCCTGAGATCATTTCCCAAAGAGGCCACCTGCACTCAAAACTGGCTTTGATTGGCTCCTGGAAGAGTCCAACCCAAAACAGGATGGACTTGACTTTGGAGACGAGGGGGTCAAAGATGATAAGGCAAGCCAGTGACAGGCCAGGAACAAGGCTTTAGAAAGATGATACTTGCTGGTCATGGGGAGGAAGGAAGAGCCAGGAGGTGGGAGGCCCAATAGCAACTGTGACCCAGCGAAAGCATGAGCAACTGGAAGGAAAAGGCTGGGGACGGCGCCTGGGGAATACTGGAGTTTATGGAAGAAAGAAGTGGAGAGAGAGCACGCAGGGAGGTAAAGGCAACCAGAAGGCTCTCCTACCAGTGTCTCCAAACCCAGCGGAAGGTATACATGCCCAGTAGTCCCATTGTGTTTGAGACAAGGCAGCCCTGGCCATGAGGCCACTGTGGACCAGCGAGCAGTCAGCGAAGTCCCTGGCAGGTGAGAGAGGATGATGGGGTGAGAACTCCCAGCTGCCCTACCCCACTGCGTCAGAACTCCAGTCGCTGTGCACAGGGGAGCTGGTGGAGATGGCAGCACAGTCCTGGAAAGCAGCATGGAGAGCTGCCTGCAGAGCTTCTCGGCTTTTTAGGAATTCTGACAGGCAGGTCTGACACTTTGGTGGAGGCCGCAGGAGAGAGTGGTGTTTAGACAGAACACAGCTCTTTGCATATAGTGTGCTTTAATCCACTTATATGAAATTTAATTAAATATCTGGTTAGGCTGAAGTTGGTGATCTCTAGTTATCTGTCTTTGAGACAAAGCTTTGAACCAGTGTGCTTCTGAAAATACAAATTCGAATGTATAAAGTAGTCTTATCAAGATTGTGTTCTGGTAGCTAATGCCAACATTTAACTTATTTTCCAGAATAAAATTAGCCAGATTCTACATTTTCTGTTCTTTGTAACTATTGAAAGATGGTTACAACAAACAATCTCATGTTCATTCAACAACCATTTATTTTTATACTTGAAATAAAATAGAGAAAATTGTCTTTCCTAAAATTCTGCTTGGGGAGAACAGGGCATCCGTTGGAAGACATGATTTGCTAAATCACTCAGGGTAGAGGATGAGGCACCAAGGGAAAGCCCAAGGATTGAAGTCATGTTGCTAAACTGCTCTGCTTAATAAAGGGGTGAGATGCTTCAAGTTCCTCAGCGTAGCCGAGAAGATACAACACATGGCAAAGTGCAAGGAGGGGTGGTGGAGCAGGAACAGTGGATGGTCAATTGGAGAAGGTTGGGAAAATGCACACTGTGTGCCTGGATGCCTCCCCAGGACCCCAGAGATCATCAGCAGAAACAGGAAATGTCATGAGAGGCTTCATGTGATTGATTTGTTGTTGCTACGTTCAAATGTGTATGTGAGGCCAGGTGTGGTGCTTGAACAGGCATGGTCACCTGGGCCAAGTGACAGTGAATGGAACCTCCCATTACAAGGCACAGAATGTTCCTTTGTTCCACCCCACATGGCTCCCGTTTCATTAGAACCTGTGAACCTCAGGACTGAACTAAGATAGCCAATCAGCACCTGGAGAGCCAGAGGCATGGGACAGAGTTGAAGACCCCAAAATCAACTCACCATGTTTCTGGTCAGCATGACCCTGGGCCATGAGGCCGTCAGGTGTGGTCTCTGAGCCATTCTGGGCAAGCGTCTACAGTGCTGTTTGCTGATACCTGGGATCCCTGGTGTCTGCTGCTGAGCCAGCAGCTAGGGCAAATGAGGCCACAGAAATGCCTGGCCGTCCTTAGAGTCAGAAGTTCCCTTCCAGTTGTGCCAGTCCCAGTGCTGGCTCCAGAGCAGCCCTGTGTCCTCTCCCCATGGAGAAGCAACAGGATTCAGCCAAGAGAGGCATCTGGCTTTCTTCCCACCTCTGAAGAGGAGCCACTCCCTGAGACCATCTGAGATCCCAGAGCTTCCAGAAACAAGATAAATGAGGCACTGCGTCTCTGCCAGGGGTGGGGGGCTTCACTTGCTTTTGAGTGTGCAGGGGGCCTTGGATTAGAAAGCAGAAAACCAGGTGGGATCTGAAAGCTCTTTCTTTTGTAGGTACGAGTCATAAAGTCCACCTATGGAAGGCTAGGTTAGGAAATGAGAAGAAGGCCCTTTTTTTTCTTATTTGGTCCAAGCCCATTTTTACACACATTTTGGTGAAAATGTTCTGTGATTTTCTCCTTTTCACTCATCAAGGGGCAGGCATTGCTGCTATGTTTTTGGTTTGTTTTTTTTTTTTTTTTTTTTTTTTTTTTTTTTTTTTTTTTTTTTGAGATGCACAGAACCTTCTTGGTAGAGTGCTTCCACATTCGTAACCATTCCATTCCTCTTGTGGGCTCACACGCATCCTCGTTCAGTGCTGCATTGATAGGTGAGTGTTTACTTAGGAACAGGTAGGACAGGTCCACCCAGGAACCCTCTCGGGAGCCGAGGGACCCAGGAGCAATCCACACACCCATGAAGGATGAGGGTCAGGTGTGCGGCCAGCTGGGCTGCAGCAGGATGGCGGAGAGCAGCAGCAGGAAGGAAGCCGAGGAAGTCAGAGGCGCCGAGTTGGAGGAGACTCGTGTGAGCAGCTGGTCAGTGTGATGCAGGCACCTGCTCCTTGGGTGGGGATCCATGGGTGCGCAAATTAATTGGTTAGCAGATGCGATTGCCGTCAGAAGCCTGAGCCGGCAACTCCGTTTTTGTCCCAGCCATTGAAACATCAGCCCTGAATGCTCCTGCCCCTCTTTCCTGCATTAATTGTCAAAGATAGCTGAGCATCCCTGGTGGCTTAGGGGCCAGATCCTTTCCTTCAAAGCCTTGCCTCAGCTTTCACCTGCTGGGACAGGGCTGGGTGAATGTGTGTCACCTACAGTGGACAGCAAGACCCGGGAGAGGTGGAGCCTCACCTGCTCCCACTCAATGGCTGTGTCCCTGCCCCTCGCATGCTGCACCCCGTAAATATGTGCTGAGCCAATTAACCAACTGAATTGTTTCCAAAGTTCAGGCGCATTCCTCTGAACATTGGAAAATACAACAGACAAGAAAGGAATAGGTTGGCTGGATCAATACTGCACTCAGGACATACTTAGGAGGGTCCTAGTTTTGATTTGTTTATTTTTCCAAGTTCCTGACATTACTGTGGGGAGTTATTCATCCCTCATTCAGTTAATAGATATTGGTTGACAGTGCCCAGGAGCTGGAGAAAAAAAAACAGAAAACAAACCAGACACCTCACCCTCCACTGGGGAAAAGCCAGAGGCCAAGCACAGGCAGAAAGGGTGGGGCAGGAATAAGCCCCGTGAAAAACCACAACGGGGTAAGAGGACGGGGAGTGAGGGGTGCGAGGGGCACGAGGGACAGCGGGGGTCACGAGGGGCAGCAGGGGGCATGGGGGGCACGAGGGGCACTAGGGGTGTGAGGGGCAGCGTGGGCAGTGGGGGCTTTGCCAGGAAGGTGAGTTGAGCAGACTCAGGAGGGAGGAGAGATGGGCCTGGCCAACCTGAGAGCAGCCAGCAAGAGGGAGAGCAAGGACCACAGGAAGCTGCTGCAGCCACTCCTGGATGTTTTTAGTACTTTATTTTGTTTCTCAGTGTTTTGACTTTTTCTCCAAAAGTCAAGAGGAGGAGAAAATGTCTGCTTAATCACATCCCAGGCATCGCACTCCTGTGTACAAGAGCCAACCGCGTGTGTCTGGCTTTCCGACTGGGGTGAGGTGGCTGGGGCCCTGGGCAGCCTGAAAGCAGCACTGCAGCTGCAAGTGAGGCTCTGCAGCCTCGGGACGCCCTGCGCCGCCAGTCACAGGACGTGGAGAAGGAGGACACATAGTGGGCACCCAGGCTCTGAACACACACGCAGCTCACCAGTCTCTGCTTCCAGGTCTCTCCAAATAAAAACAGTAAGAATGGATTGCAGAAACCATTAGAAAGCACATGTTCCTGGAAACACACGTTCCTGGAAACACACAGGACTACAGTTCAGACAAGCCGGGGATGGTCCATCCGTGCCTTGAGCATTGAGGCCTGTGCCGTGTCTGGCCTTGGCCCTGCAGGTTCCCGGACTTGCTGTTCCTCTTTCTCACTAAGGCACGGGTGACAGATGAGACACTCTGCACCCTCATGTGGTTCTGCATAAGGATTGAAGCCTTACCCCGAGGAGACGCTCCGGGGACAGGGTCCTCATGGCTGTCAGTGGGAGGGGGATCGGAGGGCAGGCCTTGGGCTTCCGCATCACCCGGAGATTGCAGAGTGTCTGTGGCTCACAAACAAGGGGATGGGGCCTCCTATGTCGCCATGGGATGAGCAGAGGCACTGGGGTCGACCTGATTCCGTGGCTTGTCACCTGTGGGCAGGGGCCTCACCCCAGGGTCTTCACGGCTGCAGGAACGCCTCCCCCTGGTTTTGCAATGTGTTCCTTCTCACCACCCGACACATTACACTCCTCATCTGTTCATGGTCATGTGCCCCTTCAGCAGGATGGATGTCCGGGGGGCGCTGGGCCTTGTCTGTGGTTCAAGAGTACATCCCAGGGCCATATTAAAGATCCTTAGTGCTAGTACGGCAGGAGCAGAAGCTGCCAGCAATGCCAGTGTGCTCCAGCCGGATCAGCCTGCCATGAACGCTCTGCGAACACTGGCCTCAGCGCACTTGGGTGCAGAATGAAGGGAAACCCCTTCTCCAAGGCCTGCTGCCAGCTGCAGATGAGCAGAGGTGTGTGTGGCATCTTCAGGCTGCTCCTGGGCCAATGGCCCATGCACAGTTCCCAAGACATCAAAACAAACCCCCTATCCCGTAATTACCTAGAACAAAGAACATTTCAAATTCTGAGAGGCAGGATTTCAGATCTAAGCCATTCGACAACTCTGGGGCCACAGGGCTTGGCCCGGGTCTGTGGAACACTGAAGGCTTTTGTGAGGGAAAGTTCCAGAGAGCGACCCTCAGCTCGCAAATACAAACACATCCTGCCAAAAAGTTAAGAACCAACTCCCCTTTTTTCTTCAATTGTGCAAAATACACATAATGTAAAATGTACCATCTCTACCATTTTTAAGTGGACAGTTGAGTGGCATTAAGTGGATTCACATCATCCACAGCTGTCCCCAGCGGCCCACAGTCACCACCACGGATTTCTTCCAAGACTTCCCAGTTTGCAAAATGGAAACTGTCCTGGTTCAACAACTACTCCCCGTCGCCCCTGCCCCTAGGCCTCGCAGCTGTCTCACGTTCGCTGTCTGCCTCTAGGAATGTGGCCACCTGGGTCCCTCACATGAGTGGCAGACAGTATTTGTCATTTTGTGGCTGGCTTATTTCACTTGGCACAGTAGTCCTCAAGGTTCCTCCCTGCTGGGGCATGTGTGTGACTCCCTTCTTTTTGGGGCTGATAACGTTCTGTGGGATGGGTGGCCACATTTGGCTTCTCCACTCATCCACGGCTGCATGCTTGGGTGGCCTCTGTCTTTCGGTTACTGCGAACGAAGCGGGTGTGAATGTGGTGTGCACAAATGAACCAATTTCCGTGTAAGACTTGTGGACCTCTGCAGCCAGGTGTGAACGAGTCAACCTCACATTGTTTTGCAAGCGAGGGATGCTGACCTCTGCATCTGCTACTTCCCTAGTCCCTGATTGTTCCTCCTGGTGTTACAGCCTCAAGTCCCGTTATCTTTACCAGAGATGTTGGTGTAGGGGCGTTGCGGGTGGTGGTAGGAAGGAGAGTAAACGCCCTGACCATGGTGGAGATGCTGCCTCCAAGAACCAGTAAGGTTCCTGGGGCTGCCAGTGGCTTGGGCAATGCCCCTTTGTGTCTTCATGAGCAGCTGTCAGGCCAAAGTCCCCACCAGGCACCAGCTGTGTTTGGGAGGAGAAGGTGAGAACCCCCCTGCGGTGCCTGCTGGAGGGGAGGGAGCCCATGGTCGCTGGGCAGGCGCAGCTGGGGCGGGAGGGCCGGCTGGTTGGCTGTCCTGGGGCATCTTCCTCTTCACTGCTCTTTGCCTGAAGTCATCAGGGCCGGGCTGTCCACTCCGCTCAGGAGGCCTGGTGTGTCTCTGTGGAAACCAGCCCTGTGCACCACCCCGGACCACGCCGGTGGACATTGCTTCATCTTTATCTTCATCGCTGGGCTGTTTCTTAGACTCGCAGCCTTGACGTTGGGCTTCCCAACGATGCTATCCGTTACACTGTCAGCAAAGCAGGGGGCTGCGCGTAGGCCAAGTGTCAACAGAAGGTGAGGAAGAAAATCAGCCGCAATCTCAAGCTAATTACCCTGCCTAGAAGTTAATTAAATACTTGTTGGAAGCAGCAGGGTAGATCCTAATTAAACTTGTCTAATAACAGTGCCCTGACACTCCCTGACGCTGGGAATTCCTGCCGGGCTTAAATAATTCCACAGAGGGCAGTCGTACCTGTGAGGAGCGGTGTGCAGGCGGGCTTGAGAGATGCACAGGCCTCCGTGTTTTCCGTACTAATTTGCCACATATCGGGTACTTCATGTGTGCTTCATTTACACACATTTTAATTGGGGAGACCCTGGATGGCTCCTAATGATTCTGTCGATTTTCCCCTTTTCCAAGAGGAAAAGAAAAGGAACAAAAAATAACCGATCTGCCGCGGAAGCGGTCAGCAGCATCATTTTGCATGATTTGGGGTAATGATCATGATTAATGCTTGTTTATTGTGATATCTCTTGTGTTATGTAAATAAAGCTGTGGCCTTCTCCTTCCCGTTCCTGGGCGGTGGGGCCGCTTCCATTTGGAAGTGAGCGGAGGGCTGGGAGGGCCCTGCCAGCCGGCCGTGGGCACTCCGGGACGCGGGTGCCTCTGAGCCCCGCTCGGCTGTGCCCAGCCCAGAGTCACAGTCCAGTGGGCGGGCACCGTGTGGGAGCCAGGGAGCCCCCTCGGCTTCTCTCTTCTCCTTCCTCCCTCTGCTCTCCACTGTGCCTAGGAGTTCAGAAAAGTAGGAATCGCCCCCAAAATGCAGCATTCCTGCTCAACGCTGGCGGGAAGCTGTGGAAGGCATGGAGGCTGCAGGCCCAACCACTTGTGAAAGCGGTGTCTGTGCTGTTGTAGCCTGTGGGGGAAAAAGTGGAGGCTGTGGAGGGGTGCAGGAGCTGTGTGTGAGTTTGGGGTGGTTTGGTGAATGAGAACAGTAGGAACTCATCGCGCCTGCATTTGGGGCTGGAAATGGTTGTTTTCAGAGACAGAATTATGCTGTACCACAGGAGCACCAGCTAGACTCACGGTCCTCCCCACGCCACAAAAGGTTGGGGCTTCTTCCTGTCTAGGAAACATAATAATGCCTGCATAATCTTAATGCTTGTTCCAAAAAACCCTGACTCCTGACCAAGCTCTCCCGTTCAACCCGTGAGCTGTGGCGCAGGTCTGTGTGAGTGGGGACACCCCCGTCCTGATCGTGCCCGTCACAGTTATGGATTGCTGGGCTCGTCCTCAGCACCCAGGCAGCCCTGGTCAGCCTTTGTCCAACGTGAATTGTCTGCTGCCGCAGAGGTGCTGAACGTCAGGCTTAGCAAGGCTCCAAATGAAGTCAGTTGTTTTCACCACAGCATGAACGCCTACCTGAGTCCTCCTGTAACTCAGCTTGGACCTGTGAAGACGTGTGCTAATTCATTTTGCTTCTGCCCATGAAGCTGTGGTTTGATCGGGCAGGGCAAGCCCCAGACCTGTTTCTCCATCTTCCTTGGAGGCTGGGCAATGAAAGGGTTAAATCAAACAACCCCTTTGTATTTTTCACCTTCTCACCAAACAGCATGAATTAATGAAAAGATGTGAGCACTCAGATCTTTTCTGGCAAGAATGCTTGTTGAAATAATCAATTAACCTTGGAAGATCAAATTGACAGGGCTTAAGTGCAAAGTTATTTAAGATGCCAGATTAGCCAGATGATTGCATTTGTGGCAATGCAAGAAAGCAGCAAGAATGCTTTTGAGAAATTTCAAGGCTTCAGGAAGATTTAATGTTATTTCCCCTCAGAATTAATCTGCCCATTAGAACATACTTTAACCTCATACAAGTAATATCCTGGGATAGCTTTAATTCACCTCTTTCCTTTAGTCGTACAGCGAAAATGACCCAGACAGCAAACACATAAGTGAATTTCGAGCCTTTGCTTGCATTTATTTTAAACAGGTTTTTAAAAAATTAAATCAACTCTTAATTAGCATCACTTTTTTTATTTGAATGCAGGTATTCTAAATGCACCAGAGTGCCACTTGGATGTCTTTATTTTGCAGTAGATGCTTCTGGTTGTTGTATAATCAAGATGAGAACATTTTACTCAGGCAATGCATCTAGGATCAAAGCCACAGTTTTAATAACTCCCTGGCCACTCTGATCATTTTTGAAGAAAATAATTGCACACTTCCCAGGAAAAAAAATCCCTGAGAAATCGTGTCACTGGGTACAACTTTGGTCAAGTCGTGTGAGGCTGACTCAGGAAACGCCGGGGCCAGGGGTGTTCGCGCTCAGCTAGACACGAGGGCAACAGTGTCTCCTTCTAGATTCACACTTGTAAAATCGCGTTAGAAGCAGTCGGTCTTGACGTGGTGTTTAACTTACTCTGCTTTAAGATGTCATTGACAAGATGTGAGTATTGCTGTAATTTGGAACAGTGACTCTGGAGAAGAGAGCATAATTCACACTGCACGTACTGCGACCCTGGCTAGCTCCATGACAGTTTATGTTTTTTGTGAAAGCAGCCTGCTTATTGGTAATTCCTTTAAATAAAGGAATTATTTTCCTAAGCAATTTGTTTTGATTGTGTTACTTTCTAGCTCGTCCTCCTCTGCTGTGATGGAAGAAAAGCTAATCTGCTGGTTTACTATCTCGCCGCACATAAAAGACAAGTGGAAAATGAAATTTTTGAAAAGCTGAACTCCTAATTTCTGTGACAAAATGTGAATGAAAATGATGAACTTATTCATAAGAGATGAGAATTTTGAAATGAATGATGTATGGGTATAAGCCTTAAAATATATTAATTTAGCATGAAGGCAGCAGATTTAAATGTAACTTGGTTGCTGAACAAAAAGCATGCACAATTGCATGGAAGTATAAACAATGCCCTCAACCAGTGGTGCTGGCTGAGTGAGGGTCACGCTAAGAGTTGGAGGGACTCCATGCGCCAGTGGGCGGTGGGCACCCACGGAACCCAGCCCACGTTTGCACGCACACCTAGGTGAGTCCGAGTTTGCAAATCCAGCTCATAAACTATATTTTGAGCCCTTCAGCTGGAATCGATTGATCCGTGGCTGGGCGTTCTGTGAGAACACATCTCTAGCTATAACTCAGGGCTTCTCAGCCTCAGTACTATTGACACTTTGGACTGAGAAGGTCTTTGTTCTTGAGGCCTGTCCGGAGCATTATCAGACGTTTAGCAGCATCCCTGGCCTCTACCCATTAGATGCCGCTAGCATTCCCTCTGTCCCATGGTCGGGACAGTCAACATTGTCTTCAGCCATTTCCAAATGTCCCCTGGGGAAAGAACAGCCTCCGACTGAGAGCTGCTGCTGTAACCTACAACAGCCCACGAGCACGGGAACCTTGTTCTAAGACCTTGGCAGAGGACGAGAGAATGGCTATGAAGCCAACAAAACATCTGGGCCTGGGCCACTTCCAAGGCTTTGTACTTAATTTTGTTTTTATATTTCATATTTGCAACTTTCATGTCTTTATGAAAGAAGGCACCCAAAATTCTAGAAGTTCAGGCCCCATAAAATCTGGACATGCACCTGGGTCTCAACACGATTTTATTCATTAACTTAGTTTTCTGAATCAAACTCTATCCAAAATGGCCTCCTACCCCTCCTCATTTTGCTTAGTTTGCTTAAACCTTCAGTTAATCTGCACTAACTGGCTGCCCTTACACTGGGCAAAACGTGCCTGCCCTCGTGGAACCCAAGAAGTTTTGAGCAAAAGAGCCAAGGCCACCTCCTGACATCAACCCCTGTGTTCAGAGGACTTCAGGGTGGGATCAAACTTTTGCAGCAAAAGGAGTGACACGGTCCTGTCTTCATGCTCGTGAGGATTTCACAAAAATACAGGTTGCCAACAAAAAAATTCTACTTATGTTTATTTATGAAGCTACTTTCAGATTAAAAATTCTTTGAGAAATAATCCCAGTGCCTGCCAACATCTTCTTATTTCTTAATATATGTATATATCCTGCTGGGTGGATAGATGGATGAATGGATGATGGGTGGAGGGGAAGATAGATAAATGGATAGATGGGTAGATGATGGATGAGTGGATGGATAAGTAGAGAGACAGATGGATACATGAATAGCTAGAGAAATTGATAGATGGATGAATGGATGGATAGAGATGGACGGATGGACGGAGAGATGGGTGAAGAGATGGGTGGATGGGTGGATCAATAGATAAATGGATGGATGGATAGATGAATAGATAAAGGGATGGATGGATGGATGGAGAGATGGATGGATGGGTGGATAAATAGATGCGTGAATGGATGGATGGATAGATGAATAGATGAAGAGATGGATGGATGGATGGATAGATGGATGGATAAATAGATGCATGAATGGATGGATGGATAGATGAATAGATAAAGAGATGGATGGATGGATGGATGGATGGATAAAACACAGTATAAAGATTCTACTTTTTTTTTCTGTTGTTTTCTCCTAAAAAAGAACACAGGAAACTGTCATTAGTGGTTAGCTATTAGCAAAGGAGCTGAGAATTTGTGGAGTATTAGCATGGCTTTAAAATATTTTCACTTTTCATTCTTTACTTTCCTGTAATATGTGTATTTCCTTGCTGTGTGTATAGTTTATTTTTATGTAATTGGGGTTATCTTGTTGGTGAGATAATGGGCTGGTTGTTTTCCTCTTTGTACTTTCTGTATTTTTTAATGACTACACTCTAAGATACAGGTCCCTCTGGGAGCTCCCTGCTATGTACGATGATTTGTCCTCTTGCCTCATTTTGGATGGACTCAGTGGACACATGTCCTCCTCATCTGAGGCCTATCCCTGCCTCCCATCCTGCGCCCCACTGGTCTCTCTGCAACAGTGTTTTTCTCCTGCACCTCTGGCCGTACTCTGTCATTGCTCTTTGTGCTCGTCACCCTGTGTCTGCTCCTGATCTTGCCTACCTTCTCTCTGCCAGTGGCCAGTGTGCCTCTCCCAGCCCTGATCCTCCCCCTGAGCTGGGCATCCATGAATGCAGGGCATAGGGAGCTTTCCTGAGATATGCAAAGGGAGCCACTCTCCGGCTGCCCTCCCACCTCCGTGTCAGTCCTCGCATTCACCTCAATCTTTCCGGGCCCTGAACGGAAACTGTGCACATTACCCTGCATGTTGCTGCTCCCTCACGCCAGGACAGACTCCACCCCAGTCCAATCATGCAAGCCAGGAAATACTGACACTCAAGGGAGATAGCAGAATCACACACCTTGGGCCCCACTGTCCTCTAGGGGTGTCCAGCAAGTATGTCGGGGAGCAGCACATTTCTGTGCAGAGGAGTGAATTGTTTGACTTGCGTGTTGATAACAGAAGGTGTTTCTGTGCCTTAAGAATAGGCTGTCGGGAGCGCCTGCCTGCTCGCGGGTGACTAGCTGCCAGCTACCGCACACTAAATCTTCCTTTCGAAATCTCAGTTTGTCGTTGGCAACACACCACATACTCTGCTTTTGGTAACTATATCAAAGACAACATGTTTACGCCTTACACTGGTCCTGAGCATGATGCCACCGAAGCAGGTGGACAGAGAAGCCCAGGAAATCAGGGCTGTGGAGTCAGACACGAAACAAGGAGTCCCGATTCTGAACTCAGGAAAATAACTTAAAGCCTCACGAATCTCAGCCATGCTGCTCAACACCGTCTGCAAGGCAAATCACCATTTCTCAGCTCCTCGTTGCTTTGGCTGTAACTGTATGGCCTTAAAATACTGTCTGAAATGGAAACACTCAGTATTTACAGGCTTTGGCGTGTAATGGCAGACAAGCCTTCTCAACTTAGGAGGGGTGCCTTGTTGCTGTTGTTTTGCAGCCATCATTCTCATCCCTGCAAGGGAGCTGAAGGAAATGTCTTTCACACCCTGTTACGTGATCATGGGAAATAGGAGACACATGGACAATGATAGGAGAAAAACGCTCCCAAAGATTGCCCCATGCACAGTGGGCTCCACACAAGGCACGGGCCTTGCTTGCTGCTCTGTGAAAACCCCACTCAGTGGCTCTACTCACGTGGACACCTGGGTCTCAGCCACAGTGCACCCTCAGCCCTGAGTCTATTGGACCTCAGGAAGTCAGCACCAGTGGCGCGTTTCCCTAGCACCTGCTGCGAGCCCAGCACCACCCCTGCATCTTCACAGACATTGGGTCCCACCGGCCTAACAGCAGCCCTACGTGGGAGGATGTACCTCCCATTACAGAGGAGGAAACTGAGGCCAGGAGCGGTAAGTGACTTGATTTAAGTCCCACAGCTGTGAAGGAGCAGAGTGATGACTTGAAAGAGGAGGAGTCTGGCTCCACAGTTCACACTGGTCACCATGACAGGCAATGTCTAAACCCAGCGGAGTGCTTACCCAACGGTTCACTCCTTGTATACACACACAGAATGCACAGACAGGGGAGCACATTAGGAAGCTGGAGAGGCCTGGGCCAGCCTGTTCGAAGACCACAAAGTGCTTCTTCCTTCCGGGACTCCCCGGACTATCCCTTTGCCGGCTACAGCAAGTCCCTCTCTTCTGAGCCGCTTTGACTCTGATTGGGTGTCGGTCACACAGCGTAGTCTACTGGAAATGGCACAGCTGAAATACGAACTGAAATCCTGCTGTCATTGGACAAGGTTCAGAATTGGGAGCATGGCAGCATCCCCGGCCATCGTGCTAGGGATCTAGGACTTTGTCCCGTGCACTCCTGTGGTGAGCTCTCCGTGGGTTCCTGGACCAGCATCTCCTCTGGGGTAACACAGTGAGAGCTCAGGATGGTCCTGCCTGCCTGCGAGAAGGAGGCTTCCCCAGGAGGCTGCACCATGGGAAATGTTCAGGGGGTCGCAGGGGCTGCAGCCGGCTCTGCTAACCAGCCTGTGAGGACGGCAGGGTTCTTTGTCTACACTGAGCTAACACATCAAGGGGGACGGTGCTGTGGGTCCTGTGCTACTATAAACATGTCCCATCACAGAGGAGTAGCGCAGGACAGCAGCCAGAGTGAGCGGGGAAGGGGCCTGGGGGCTGACGTGTCCAGGCCTGGGCGTATTTTGGTAGCAATCCTCATCAACAAGCTTACCTGGGCAGGGTTTAGCAACCTCTGATCTCATCTAATTCGTCTTTGAGACCCCAACCTCACTTCCTATTGAGGACAACTTGAACCAAAGTCTTATTGTGATTCTTCTCAGTCTGCTGAATATGGGCCATTCTAGAATCATCTGTAAAGCTTTATTCTCTTTTGGGGCAGGAGCAGGGCTTGTGGGGGTAGGAGGCTATAGGTCTGTCTGCCTGGCTTGGGTGCTAGGATTCTGTCACTAGTCTCTTTCTTTGTTTTTTGCTTTTTGTTTTTTTGAGACAGAGTCTCACTCTGTCATCCATGTCATCCAGGCTGCAGTGGCACAATCTCAGCTCAATGCAACCTCCACCTCCTGGGTTCAAGCAATTCTCCTGCCTCAGCCTCCCAAGCAGCTGGGACTATGGGCACATACCACCATGCCCAACTAATTTTTTTGTATTTTTAGTAGAGATGGGGTTTTGCCATGTTGGCCAGGCTGGTCTCGAACTCCCAACCTCAGGTGACCCACCTGCCTTGGCCTCCCAAAGTGCTGGAAGTACAGACATGAGCCACTGCGATTGGCTGTCACCAATGTCTTTCTAAGGGGTTGCCTGGGGTTGCCAGTCCAGTGCTGTCAGGAAGAAATACAACGCAAGCCACACATGTGAGTTTACATTTTCTAGCAGCTATTTTTAAAAGATGATAATAAATAAGTAAAAGTCAGTTTAATAATACATTTTGTTTAACACAATATATTAAAAATATATTCATTCCAGTCCAGCAAAGTTAGTTTTTTGTTTTGTTTTGTTTGTTTGGTTTTGAGATGGAGTCTCGCCCAGTCACCTAGGCTGGAGTGCAGTGGCATGCTCTTGGCTCACTGCAACCTCCGCCTCCTGGGTTGAAGTGATTCTCCTGCCTCAGCCTCCCAGTAGCTGGGATTACAGGCGCCGGCCACCACACCCGGCTAATTTTTTTGAATTTTTATTAGAGACGGGGTTTCACCATGTTGGCCAGACTGGTCTTGAACTCCTGACCTCAAATGATTCGCCCGCCTCAGCCTCCCAAAGTGCAAAGTGAGTTTTATTCGGAAGTCTTACTGTGGACCATAGCCCAGGGCCCGCAGCCTGAGAGCAGCACCGCAGAGAGGCTCTGCCTGACCGCTCTGGCACAGCGTTTCCGCCCACAGCTCCTAAACGTGCGGCAGGGCTTCCGTACGTGCAGAACCACATCCAGCTGGCTCAGAAGCTGCAGTGATCAGAACCATGTCAGGGTTTGGGTGGAAGAGTGTTTGGTTCCAGATCACAGAGACTGAGTCACTAACCCCGTCAGGCGTTACCTCATGCAGGAAAATCAAAGGACCCCGGTCCTGTATCTCCATTTTTTTATTTTTATTTTTTATTTTAAGTTCTGGGATACATGTGCAGAATGTGCAGTTTTGTTACATAGGTATACAAGTGCCATGGTGGTTTGCTGAACCTATCTTTTTTATTTTTTCTTGAGACAGGGTTTCGCTCTTATCACCCAGACTACAGTACAGTGGCGCAATCTCGGCTCACTGCAACCTCCGCCTTCTGGGTTCAAGCAATTCTTCTGCCTCAGTCTCCCAAGTAGCTGAGATTACAGGCACCCATTACCACGCCCAGCTAATTTTTTGTATTTTTAGCAGAGATGGGGTTTCACCATGTTGGGCAGGCTGGTCTCGAACTCCTGACCTCAGGTGATCCACCCGCCTTGGTCTCCCAAAGTGCTGGGATTACAGGAGTGAGCCACTGCACCTGTCTCTCCACCTGTCAGCCTGCCATCTAGGTTTTGAGCCCTGCATGCATTAGGTGTTTGTCCTGATGCTCTCCCTCCCCCCGGCCCCCACCTCTCGACAGGCCCGTGTGTGTGATGTTCCCCTCCCTGTGTCCATGTGTTCTCGTTGTTCAACTCCCACTTATGAATGAGAACATGCTGTGCTTGGTTTTCTGTTCCTGGGTTAGTTTGCTGAGAATGGTAGCCGTATCTCTTAAGGAGACAGTGACTCGAGCAGGAGCCCCAGGGGCGGCGTGCACCCTCTTGCTTTGTCCTCAGAGCGTCTTCGGAGGGCGGGGCCCATCAGCACAGAGCTGGGCTGGTGAAGTCACGCCACAAGCAGAAAGGCACAGACGTGGCTTCTTACCCTGCCTTGATGTCTCACGGCACCTTCCCCATAATTTTGCTGTGAGCCTTAAACTACTATAAAACTATAAAGTCTATTAATTAAAGTTTAAAAAACCACATTCTTTTTTCCACAAAAACGCTTCAAAATCCGGCATGTACTTTACAGTCTCTGCACACGTCCATTCGGTGGAGCCGGATTTCAAGGGCTGAGGAGTCTCTGGGGCCCGGGCTCTGTCCCATGGGGTTCCAGCTCTGCACCCAGCCCAGCCCTGCTCTGTGGCTCACACGGCAATTACCTGCTAGAAAGGGGACTGAGGGAAAGAAAGAAAACGTAAAAGCCTGAAGTAGCATGTCTCCATCCTCAGTGCCACCTCCTGTGCAGCGCGAACTCACCCAGTCGTTTTGATATTTAAGCCACACAAGGTGGCTCAGGCTTGTAATCCTAACACTTTGGGAGGCTGAGGTGCGAGGCTCTGTTGAGCCTAGAAGTTTGAGATTAGCCTGGGCAACATACTGAGACCCCATCTCTACAAGAAAATACAGAGAAATACAGAAAAATGGTGGTGTGCACCTGTGCTCCCAGCTACTCAGGAGGCTGAGGTGGGAGGACTGACTGAGCCCACGAGGTCGAGGCTGCAGTGAGCCGTGGTCACACCACTGCACTCCACCCTGGGCGACACAGTGAGACCCTGTCTCAAAATAAGTAAACAAAAATGTGTTCATAATGTCTGTAGAATAACAGCATTCAGTGGATGAGCTATAAAACACCACAACTCCCCGTTAGGGCAGAAATAAGTCAATAAAGCAAGTATCTTTCCCTGATTTCACTTTTTCTTTCTTAAACACACCAGCAGGCAAACCATTTATGTTTGGGTGTTCAAATCTTACGGTCTGTGATACTTAGAGTATGTTCCTCGGCTTTATTTCATGATAGAATCTGTGCTGAAGCGGTGGTGGCTTGCATATGTTTTGTGCATATTCGCTGAACTGAGTGGATAACTATTATTTTTTTAAAAAAGGCCTATGTTTTAGGCAATTACATAAATAGGTATCAAATTTTCTTACTTTACTATATAATAAGGGGGGAAGTCAGGTTTAAAATAGAGTTTTAGAAAAAATACAAATCATAAAACATCGATTATTTTATGTGGGAATAGACTGCTTTACATCTAAAAGCCTTTCATGAAGCATTTTAACCATTTTAACCATCAACTGCTCTGCTGAAAATTAAGCTTGTTCCTAATGAATAAATCTGACATGGCTCCAATGTAGTCACTCTGTGATGAGCAATATTCACGCTAAGCCCAAAGCTCACACTCCACAAGCCTCTGATGGTATAAATCCCTTCCTCACCCCGCAGCTCCCCAGCCCTCAGGACAACCCTGTGTGACAAGTGTGGGGGTGGCAGGGGTTTGCACGTCACAGGCCATCTGGTCGACCCTGAGTGGTGGGCCGGGTAGCACTGGGGTCCAGGGATGAAGGTCCCAGGGGAGCTCTCTCCACCATCATGGGAAGGCCGTGGTAAAACTGCGGACGCGGGTCAGCAAGGCGGGAGCCACGCTGGGGGGCAGCGCGGTGCAGTGGTCACCGAAGCCTCCCTCCGGCTGCCTTGGGAGTAGACTCCCAGTTCAATGGGTTACTAGCGAGGCTAAAGTCAGTTTTTCCTCCTACGTAGCGTGGAGCTAGTGACAACATTTCTGCGTCGTGTTCTGGAGGCTTCTGAGAGAAAGTTCTCAGAGATGCACACACAGCATCACAGTCAGTCCTCAGGACGCATTCTCACTGCGGCTTTGGTGCCGGGAGCTCACCCTGGCTGTGGGCACCTGCATGGAGCCGGTGCCAGCAACAGGGTGAGGAAGAGAGAGAATGGGTTTATTTTTAGGGGGTTGAGGGAAAATAATGAAAAGGAGAAATTTTTTTGATGAAGAAAGAACGTGAGAAGGCCCAAGGATGAGGAGGAGTAGACGGCAAAGGAGAAAAGAAGCCCAGCTTCGTGGAAGCGAGGGGAATGCCGGCAGGCGCGGGAGAGGGCAAGACGCCAAGTTCTGTAATAAAGAAGTGATTAATTGAGGCAGCCAGAGAGGATCAGAACAGAGAGCTTTTGATATGGTGCAGTTAGGAAGGAAGGCTGCGAAGAATGTTAAAGCTTATGAAAAAAAAAAAAAGGAGAAAGAAGAGTTGAAAAAATTAAAGACTGGAGACCTGATTATTTCAAACGGGTTTGCTGTTTGATTCAGCGAAGCAGGCAGTGCTCTGCTAATCATGTGAATTTGTGAATTTCTCCTCCTATGGAAACAAATCCTGGTCTGAAAATCAAAACATATCAGGATCCAGTCATGTGAAATAAAATTCAAGAAATACAGCATGAAACAATCATGCCCCTTAAGCTCTTGAAGGACTTTCGAAGTCAGAGTGACGACAGCTCAATTCCACTTCCTGTGCGTTTGTTGTGAAAATTCGGATTCTTAGACGTATGTGGAAAAGCCCAGGGTGAAATAGACTCCTGACGTGCAATGCCTGCTTGGGACTCTAGTGTAAACTTGTTGACTCAGAGACTCTAAATGTTGAAGGTCACGTGGGGTAGCTGGATGGGCGGTCACGCATAATGACAGCATTTCAACCCTGGGTGACTCCCCTTTCAGCGTAGACTAGGATTACCTAGAATTATGCAGAACCTTTCTTCCTGAGAACCTGCGATGAGTGCGAATTTCTCACTTGTCTTTAAGGTTTCTGTGGATTAAACAGATTTCAGGGACATTCCCATCTCCAGGAAATATGTGGGCGTGTTGAGGTTGTATTAACTTGAGGTCCCTGAACCGCCATGGCCATTTCAAAGCTACCAAATCAGGAGATGGAGAGGTAACATAACTCCCCTCAGGGGCCCAGGACCTGGAGTGAAATCTAGACCCACTTCCTAGCCCCAGCCAATGTTCACTCCACAGAATTTTGGACTGACCCACTTATGATTTACCGAGTAATGAAAAAGTAGAAAGTGTGCATTCTGTGGGCCACTCCAGTGGCTCAGGGAAGACACCTCTATTGAAGGGTGAGAAGGTTACACAACAGCCGACCTCATCTTCCTCGCCTGCCCGTTAGCCCAGGTGCTTCCTCCGCCATCAGCAGCCTGAGGAAAGCTGGCTGGGAGGACTTGGTGGGAGGAAGCTGAGACGCCCTGAGCACGTGACCAGCAGCCTACACCACTTAGCAAATGGTACGTGCTACTTCATTGTGAAACAGAACACGGAAATGGAAGATTCCTCACACTGGGGAGCCTCTGGGTCCTCGATAACTGGACAAGAGTCAGCCACATCCTTCACTGTCTGAGAGTCTGTGCACCAGGGGAAAACTAGTGTATGTAATCACAGATGTTGACTGGAAAGTCTTCATACCAAAAGTCATTATATTAATATGTTTTACAATTGCTCTTCACAGACCACTGTGTTTAACATTTTCCAAAATTAATTATATCCATATCTTTTACTACCGCTCTTCACAGGCCACTGTGTTTAAAAATATTTAAAGTACCTGGGTGGCCTAGGAGATGTGAGACCTAGTCCTCAGATTACCTGCTAGCTAATCTTGAGCACTCCGATTTCTTCAGGTCTCAGCTTCTCCCTCTGTGAGATGGGTGTGTTAGACCAACGGACTTCTGATACTCCTGCTGGGTTCCGCTGTCGCCTGTGCCCCGCAGCCCACACTCTCCTGAGGCTCAGTCTCTCTGTCTGTGGAGTGACTCGGTTGAGCTGGATGGCCCCTGAGGCCCCAGGGCTCTGGGGGAAGGCCAACGGTGTGGATTAAATCAACTCCTCACTTTAGTCATAGGCATGCCATTGCAGCAATTCTTACAAAAACTGGAAATGTCCAAGCTTCAGTCAAGTACTAGAAATATGTGCTCTCTTCATGCGGCAGATGACGTCTCATCAGCCTTTGCACAGCCAGTGACCAGAGGGGTGGCCCTAGCGCAGGAGGCCTGGATGAAGGCTGAGGAAGAGAGGAGGTGAGCCACCACTGCACCTGCTGCCTCAGTGCTAGCCTGGCGGGGCTCACGCTCTCCTTTCCAAGTGCAGAGTCCTGAGGTTGCTCACACAGGTACAACATGGTACACCCTGATCCAGCTCTACCACACGGCCCTCATTCTTTCAAGTGGCAACACTCTGTCCCCATTTCTAAAGAGGAAGCTGAGGCTCTCTCGGGCTGGCTGCAGGTTCCTGGCACAGCCAGGACTGGAGTGCAGGGCTCAGCATGCCTGACCTGTGGTTGTATTATGTTTACTTTCACTGTGTCAACACATTGTATCACTTGTTCATTTTTTCCCCGAGTAGATGTTTAGAGTATTTCACCGCATTGTCAGTCCTGTAACCTTTATGCACACAGAACTCTCCAGAAGGTGTCAAAATGTTGCCTTTAGGGCTGTTCGAAGAATCCCAACTTTAGAACTGGTATTGATTTCTATTTCCGTCATGGGAAATAAATAGTTTTAAAAGGGATTTTTACAAATGTCCCATGACAAAATCTAAGTCACAAAAATTCAGCAGCAAGGTGACTGTGTCCGTGTTTTATGGAATTGGCGTGGTTTCCTGGAGCTGCACAGGAAGGTCCTCTGAGACGTGCACATGACGGGAGGCGCGTCCGGAGCTGAGGAAACTCTGGTGGCCTCATTCTCCACTCAGTTGTGCCGAGACTCACTGGCAGCAGGCGGGGAGCACACTAGCGGGCGAAGGGTACACAGACCCCTAAAACATCAGAGCCGCGTGTGCTGCCACGGCAGAAACACCGCTAGAGGTATGGGCTGTTAGGTTTTTCAGCCCAAGGCAAGAAATATTAATTTGCTAAGTTGGAATGGAAAATTAAAACGTGGTGCCAGGTGTCTAGATGAAGTAAACACAGGCTGTCACAGTGCTAGGGCCAGGTGCTCCACAATCTCTGCTAAGCCGGGCTGTGTGGCCTCGGGAAGCCTCTGCTCATGGGTCAAACGTGGGCTTCTATGGTATCTTCTGCACCATGGGGCCTGGGTGAGCCTCCACTCAGGACACAGTGAGGCCTTGGTGCATCCTTGCCAGTCACCAGGAGCACTGGTGTCATATCCTGGTCCATAGACACAGCTGCATGCTGGCCGCTTCCATCCTGTAACCAAAACACTCCGTGCAGTCAAACAGCAACTTGCATCGCAAAAAACCTCACATCTTTCTTCAGTATATTTCCTAAGCAGGCACACAGTTCCATTTTAGGTGTGGTCCATCCCAGCCGTGGGAATGGTGTTACGGGGTTGGGACGGTTTGAGGTCTCCCCCAGGAATGTGAGCAGACGCATGTGGGTGAGAGACAGCAGTCTCTGTGTGTCCCCACAACAGGACAAGAATCAGAGTTGAAGAACTAAACGGTTTCTCCCCGTTGGCAAGAGTGTCTAAAAATATTTTATCAGAAGAAAACCAGCATTCGAAATGTGCTTTTACATCAAATAGACAAGGGAAGTTGAAGTTTACAGTTTAGAAACAGCAGGCCCCTTTTTTCACAAATGCAGTGAAGTTGTTTCACGAAAGAAATACTTAGCCGGGTGTGGTGGCACATGCCTGTAATCCCAGCTACTGGGGAGACTGAGGCAGGAGAACGGCTTGAACTCAGGAGGCAGAGGTTGCGGTGAGCCGAGATTGCGCCATTGTACCCCAGCCTGGGCAACAAGAGCAAAATTCCATCTCAAAAAAAAAAAAAAAAAAATGCTTAGCCTCTGAACCCGAAAGATTAAACCAGAAAGCATTGCCCACCTGCAGGGGAATGCAGAGTCCAGCTGCCCCAGGAGGATCCACGGCAGGACCCTCAGAGTGAGTCTAGGGTGGGGGAGAAAGTCTCATGCCAGCCTCAGTAACAACAGAACTTCCTCCAGCTGTCAGGGGCTGGCCTGAGACACTGCAGGAACCCACCCCCAGCTCCTGTGCGCAGTGCACAGAGGCCGTCATGAAGTTTGCTGAAACTCGTGGAAGCTACTGTTATCTGGGGAGACTAGTGTCTTCTCACTGGAAGATTCTAGAAATCATCAGGTTTAGGATGCACCGTCCACCTAGAGCGTAAGTGGCAGAGGTATTTCAGGCAGTGCTTCCCAGGAGAACCTTCTAGAAGCCTTTCCAGTCCCTGACTAGGGTTGCTGGACAAAGAGGAGAAAGTGGGGGATGAGCTTTCATCAAACTGACTCTGCTGGGGCTTCCGCTGACTTAGGTTTTCCCTCTCCAGAACCGGGGATGGCTGGCTCCAGCGTGGCCTCACTGCCTATAAGCCATTCAGCCCCTGTCTGCCTTTTTGTTTACACTGAGAACACAATAGGAGCTATAGTCCTTCCAATACATCATTTATAAGTGTGTTCTACCTCTGAATGCGCAGGCAGAACTGGCTGTGGGTGAATAAGCTCTGTGAATCTTGCCAAGACACTGCTTTGTTCAGCATTATTCTTCACAATAGATACCACACTTTGGAAGTAATTTTAAAAAGGGAATCAAAATAGTGGTACTTTTAGCCTTTGTTTCTTTTATACCACACTGCATTCTCTGTCTCTCATTCAGCCGCTCCCATTATTCTGACAAATTAAATAAACCACTCCATTGCAGAAAAGCATGGGCAGGCAGGACTTCACTCCACTGCAGCCCCGGGAAGTCGAAATAAACATTGAGGTGGGTTCTGCTAGCCATTTCATCTAACTTTAGTCAAGGAGGGGAAAAAATGGGGGAAGACTTCAGAACTTGAGTGGGTCAGTAGCCCCGAGAGTCGGCCTGTACAGTAGGTTACAGCCATGGTGTGGAGGGCAGCGGTTTCCAGGAGTGCTGGAAAGTCCTTCCTGCTGCGTGACTCCGGGAGCCCAGAGGGTAAGTCATAGGAGCCTGGGGCATCGCAAAGGTGAGCAGCAGACTGCGCTGACGCCTGGGGCTCTGTTCCTGCAAGCAGCTTGGCTCTTCTTTCCTATTTAAAAAGGCCGTCTTAAATTTGTTGAACTGCTTCCTAAAGAGGGAGTGACTCCAGGACGGAGGACTTTCTCTCTCTCTCTCTGTCTCTGTCTCTGTCTCTGACTCTCTCTCTCTTTTAAGCTCTACTTTGACTTTGAAAAGTTTTTGACTTGTGCAATCACAATCTATTTATGAAATTCAGGCAAGGAGAGAACTAAAGAGGAGGAGGAAGAAGAGACGGACAGGATTTTAGAGAGTGGTACTGCCTTTAGTTTCCTTAAAGTCCAGGGATGTGCTACAAAGCTGACGGGTGACACTCTTCTAACTTTTGGCCTGAAAGCGTTTTTATTTGTACAGGAGGAAAAACAAAAAGTGTGTGTTTGCAAAGGAATCTCTGTTAAATTAATGACTGATTTGAACTAGAATTACATGGAAGTCATTTTAGTTACAACTGCCTCTGTCCTCATTAGTCGGGTGTGAAATGTGGGGTAGCCATTTCTCTGAGAGTAGCTCCGTCTGGATTCGGAGAAATCCTGACTATCGTAAAAATCGTCTCCCATCGCCTGTGCCGGGACCTCACCCTCCTTCGGCTCCTTTTCCCACACCCTCTCTTAGCAGAACCGGTGGAGCCGGTGGAAAGGACAGTGTCGAGAGCGCGTGTGGTCAGGGGTCTCGGAGGCAGCCTGATTTCCTTATGAAAACAGAGCTCTGGTAAATGCCAGTTACGGAGATGGCTTTGAAGGCTGCAGCCACCAGCTAAGATGGCCTCATCTAAAATGCAGGCATCTGCGGCATGGAGGGGGCTCTGTGTTCCAACAGAGGCATCCCCTGGCTTCGGAGTCAGAGGGCACTACAGGCACAGGGAAATATTGAGCCGCAGTAGTTTGAACAGATCCATCAGGGTTCATCTTTTATTACCAAAGAAAGACTTGAAAAAGCCCAGGTGAAATTTTCTTCCATTGTCTAGGAAAATTCTCTGTAATTTGCCCCCTGGGAAATCCAAGTGCCTTGTGGCCGGGAGCCCCCACCCCACTCCCCTCTGTCCGTCTCTCTCCTCCTCTCCCTGCGTAAATGTCTCCGGGGTCCCTGGAGAACCGAGGGGGCTGAGCAGGGGACAATGAAGGTCAGGGTTGCCGACTGTGGCCTGACTTTTAAGCTAAAGAGGTTTTTCTTTCTCTTGTTGCCCTGTCAGGTCTAATTTGGTGGCATTATGCTGAGAGGGCGGGCCTGCTCCTGACAGGAGGGGGTTAAATGAGATTACAAGCTTTGGAGGCTGTCAGCAGCCACTGCTGCCCGGGGATGTTAAATTGCGATTTAATGGTCAGCTTTATCTGGATGGTATCAGTGCAAATCTGCTGTTTTCAGCAACTTAATTGGCACAGTGTTTGCAGGAGTTTTTCGGGGAGGTAGGAGAACTGACCAGATTTTAATGCTGAATTATTTAGAGATCAAACTGGCAGAATGTCAGTGGGAATCTGTCGCGTGTTTGGTTTTTCTGAAGCACAGAAAGCTTATGAATGGGCAAGATGCTGAATTCCGCTGTGATGCCCGAAACATTCTAAAAATATGCACAGGGTCTGATGCAGCTCCGAGTTTATTTATAGAGGGAATAAACAAAGAGTAACAGTTGCTATCACAACATATGTGCAGTGTCTGATTTGTGAGGGGGTAGCGAGAACGCAGAGGCAGCCACTCTCAACAGAGCCAGTGGGGGCTGTCTTTTCAAAATTTTAACAGATGGATGCTGCCTGTGGAGCTGCGTGTTCCCAGGGTGACTCACAGGTGACACCACACTACTGCAGGACCGACGGTGCATGCTTGTGTGCGTGAGGCATACACGTGTGCACGCCTGTGCGCTGGGTGGGTACACAAGTGTTCATAGATGTATGCGCACGTGTACACATGTGTGGGTATGCATGAGTGTACACAAATGTGAGTGTCTTGTACATGTGTGGGAGTATGCATGAAAGTGTGTGTAGACAGATGTGGGTGTCATGTACGTGTGTGAAGTATGCGTGCACATGTGTACACGTGTGTGGGTATGCGTGTGTACACAGATGTGGGTGTCATGTACGTGTAGGCGTGAAAGTGTGTACACAGATGTGGGTGTCATGTACACATTTGTGAAGTATGCGTGTGTGCACGTGTACATGTGTGCGGCTGAGTACGTACACAGAAGTGGGTGTCTTGTACATGTGTGCGGGTATGTGCAGGTATGTGTGCAAGAGTATGTACACAGATGTGAATGTCATGTACACGTGTGTAGTGTGTGTGCACATGTGTACAAGTGTGCAGATATGCGTGTGTGCATACATAGATGTGGGTGTTGTGTACATGTGTGCAGTTATGCATGTGAGTGTGTACATAGATGTGTCATGTATATGTGTGCAGGTATGTGCGTATGTGTACATGTATGTAGAGTATGACTGTATGCACGTGTACATGTGTGGGGGTATGTGTACCTGTGTGTACACAGATGTGGGTGTCATGTACGTGTGTGGGGGTGTGTACACAGATTGTGGGGTATGTGTGTGCACATGGGTACATGTGTGGGTATGCATGTGAATGTACACAGATGTGGGTGTTTACACGTGTGTAGTGTGTGTGTGTACATGTATACATGTGTGCGAGTATGTATGTGTGTGTGCACAGATGTGGGTGTCGTGTACGTGTATGCTGGTATGCATGTGAATGTACATAGATGGTTTCATGTACATGTGTGCTGGTATGCGTGAGTGTACACAGATGTGCGTGTCATATACATGTGTGGGTATGCATGCCACTGTGTACACAAGATGTGGGTGTCATGTACACATGTGTAGCGTATGTGTGCACATGTGTACATGTGCGGGTATGCATGCACATGTGTGTACACAGATGTGGGTGTTGTGCACATGTATGTGGGTAGGCATGTTAGTGTGTGTACACAGATGCGGGTGTTGTGTACACGTGTGTAGAGTGTGTGTGCACCTGTGTGCATGTGGAGGGAGTGTGCTGTGTGGGGTGCATGCGGGCCTGCATGCAGGATGGGGTGTGATCTGTGACAAGTGTGCTGGCGTGTCTCTCCGTAACAGCTTGTTTGCATGGAGGTCGGCCCCCTGGAACTGCCGCATTTCAGCCCGTTTGCCCCCCAAGCCCCTCAGTGACCGCAGCTCATCCGGGCCGTGCCTGGCCGGATCTCTGGGTCCTCGGAGAGGGTATGTGGCCGCCGTTCTGTGGGCGCCTGCGCGGCGGAGGGGTCTGGGCAGCGCCTTTGCTCCAGGGGGGCTGGAGGCCTGGGCGGGGGAGGCTTGTTCCCACAGGGACCCCAGGCAGGAGGGACCGGGGGCGGGGGGTCGTTGAAGGAAGAAAGGACACGGAGAAAGTGCTTCCCCAGCAGACAGCAGCATTGTCTGTTCCCGTGAGGGTCAGTCCGGAAAGTTCAGGATTAGTAAATTTAATATCCTGTCAAAATTCCCGTGATAATGAGCCCTGGCTGGCCGGGCCGGCCCCGCGGCTTCAGCTCTGCAGCCGGCGAGATAGCGCGGCTGATTGATGAGCAGGGATCGCGCTGCGCTGGCACCAAGGCGGGGAGCGGGCGGGGGCGGGGCGGCCCGCGGCGCAGGAGCTCGCTGGGGGCGCGCTGGGGGTTCGCAGCCACCTTCGGAGCGGCCCGGGCGCAGCCCAGCGCACCACTGCGCGGCTGGATCCCGCGGGCCCTGGGTTTCTGTTTCTTAGAAAAATCAGGGAAAAGCCTTGTAGGAAATAATCCTACAGGGATCTTTTCCTGGCCTGTTGGGCTGCCTCAATACCCATCTTTTTCCAAAAGGACAGGGGCGTTTCGGAGCCAGAGAAGCGGAGGTGGGGGAAGGACGGAGCTCGCTGGGGAGGAGCTCCCCTCGGAGGGGACAGCGGCCGCCCGGGGCGCGGCCTGGGTGGGTTTTGGGCTGCAAGGGCGATGCAAAATATAATGTTCCTCACCGAGGAGCCCAGAAACCAGAAAGTTCCTGGGCAATTTGTCCAAGGCTCTGCACCTCTCTAAGCAGCTGTCAGATCTGTACATTATGGTACATTGAATCTGAATGAGGCTCTCAACATCAAAACCCTGCATCCATTATGATATCATCTCCCGCTCTAGGCTGTAATGCTTATTAATTCTGCACCCATACTCTCCCGGCTTCAGCAAATGTATTCCATCAGCCTAGCATTTAATTTAATTAGTACAGCTGGGCTCTCATTCTCCTTTCTGTGTCAGAGGTATTGTCAGCACGTTCTGCTGTAACACAATTACTGATTGCTTTTAGATAGGCAGAAATATGATTAGGGTATTGGGTGACTGTATCATAAGCCTTATTAGATTCATTTGAAATCTGGAGATAAATAGGAAACTTTTATTTGCAGTGTAATGAGATTATGCTTATTAGGCCAAGGCCTCGCAACCTTTTGCAAAGAACACAGTGTATCCGCCGGATTATGCCCTGGAAACACACTTTCTGCTCCCAGCCTCCGAACCATTGCTCGGCGCCTCCAGACTGAACCGTTGTTGCCCTGTGTGCTTTTAGGATTATGGTCGCCGTGGTGTCTTCCGCATGATAAGGACCTGGGAATCCCTTTCCTTCTCCAAGTCTGATGGAATACATACGTCTTGAAATGAGATTTCTTTTTTTTTTTTTAAGAAATGTTTTGGAAAAATCAGTGTGCAGGCTGAAAGAAATTATCCTTTTAAAAGTATTTATTTGCTTTTAAAGATGTTTGCATTTATTAGACGTCGCTTACTGAGACTGGCATATAATGAATGTCTTAAAAGTTCCTAGTGTTCAATCTCTAAAACGTTTATCACTGCTGTTACTGTTTTGATAACTGCTAGCACAAATCCAGAAACAAGTATTATTTTTATTGGCATTTATTTGATATGCTCAAATTTCTAATATTTGTCAAGGACGAGAACTTTCTCCAACCCAAAATACGTCAGTTCTGAACAGTGAGGAGCCAGCACAAAGGGCAGGTATGATCTGAGGAAGCCTCTTGACATAGAATTTAGGGTGATAATATATTTCACTGAGCTAAAATTGGCCAAATGTATTTATTGGTTACAAAACATAGTATTTTTATACATAAGGAAAATGATCATGATTTTTCCTGGATACAAAAGTTTTGGAATGATATATAAATCTCGCTTTAGGAAAAAATCCAAGATGTAAAATGTAAATTTGCAGAACACATGCAATTTCTCAAACTATAAACTATTTTCTATGTCACTCTCACTCCATTTTTACCAGATCATTTATAATCTTATTGGATTTCAAAGAATCTAAGTAGATTACTTTCATGAACTCATCTATTGTATAATGCAAGTCCCACATGTAAAGTGATTGTGTTTTGGTGTTCACTTACCCAAAAGCAGGAGTATTTATTTCTTAGTTAAATATGTGATGAAATCGAGATATGTAAAAAGGCATTCCTGTGCTGGCTCACCAAAACGCAAAGCTAGGAAGGAGATGGTGGGGTCTGGGGGCTACTTGTTCAGTGGCCACGGAGTTTTCCTTTGGGGTAACGGAAAAGTTTTGGCAACGGATAGTGGTGGTGTTTGTACCAAATTGTGAGTGTGATTAATGCTGCTGAACTGTACACTGAAAATGGCTAAAACGGAAAATTTTGTGTTCTACATATTTTATCCCAGTAAAATAGAAAGGAAAAAGGCAGTCTGGGCCTGTGTGAGAGCCGTCAGCATGAGCTCCCGATTACGGGGTGCTTGGCGGTCAGTGGCTGCCACCTGTGGGTTTACGGACCATGGGGAGAGCTTCTCGGACTTCATTTCAGTCTTGATTTGGAGACCTGTTCGTTCATTCCTGCCAGTTCGATTACAGCGGTTCCCACCTATTCAAATATATGGAACTCTGGTGAAGACACAGGTTCTTTCCCAAAAATGGTACACAGCAAAGAGCTTGCTTGGTCTTGGAGAGAATTCTTGGCAGCATAATTTGCAGCCGGAATTAAAATCAGCTGACTCTGGCCAAGCGTTAATATTCATTGAGGGACTGGATGAATAAGAGATGAATGAAGCCAAGAAACACCCAAACTGTTCCAGTGACGTTTTACTTTTTCGATGGCCCTGAGGAGAAGGTAGCCAACAGTCCTGCCAGCTGCCACCTTAGAACGGGAGGCATGGCAGGGGAGTCCAGACCCCAAGGCACAGTGTAGACACCAAGGAAAGGAGAGACACAGTGGCAGAGGATAGCAGCAGCCAGGGCAGGCCTTCCACAGCCACCCCATCTCCACCAACCTGCCAGAAAAGGCCTCTGAACCCCATCAGCGAGGCTCACAAACACACTTCTCTCCTACCAGATGGATTTGCTATTTGCCCCAATGCTTTTTTTAAATACTATTTGCAATCACTGTTGTAATTTTGTAATTTAAATATTACATAAGCCACTGAAATATGAATGCAACAACAACAAAAAGAATGAGTTGTTTTCTTGTGTGAAAATTAAATTGGGTATTTTGGAACGACCAGATAAAATCAAATTGCTTTTAAAAATATAGAATTACCTATGGTGAGACGAGTGTAAATTATTGAGGAAAATCACTGAAGCCTAAGACAACATTCAGATTGTTTCATACACGGTTTTAGTTCATTGTCTCACTTTGAGGAACTTTAGAAGATGCATCTTAGATAGGTGGTGTTTATGCAAGAAAGAAGACCCCGTAAGCCAGTCAGCAGCCCAAAACTCAAAGAAAAGACTTTGGCCTTGAGAGGCTGAAGCAAGAGGATCATTTCAGGCCGTTTCGATACCAGTCTAGTCAACAAAGTGAGGCCTCATCTCTACAAATCTTTTTTTTTTTTTTTTTTTTGAGATCGATTCTTGCTCTTTCACCCAGGCCAGACTGTAGTGGCATGATCCCAGCTCACTGCAATCTCCGCCACCCGGGTTCACACCATTCTCCTGACTCAGCCTCCCAAGTAGCTGGGACTACAGGTGCCCGCCACCGTGCCCAGCTAATTTTTTGTATTTTTAGTAGAGACAGGGTTTCACCATGTTAGCAAGGATGGTCTCGATCTCCTGACCTAGTGATCTGCCTGCCTCAGCCTCCCAAAGTGCTGGGATTACAGTACAAATCAACTTTTAATTAGCCAGACATGGTGGTACATTTGTAGTCCCAGCTACTAGGGAGGCTGACATGGGAAAATCACTTGAGTCCAGGAGTTCAAAGCTGCAGTGAGCTATAATCACACTACTGTACTCCAGCATGGGAGACAGAAAGAACCTGTCAAAAGACATTGGACTTACAGCAAAATATATATATGTTTTATGTTAAAATGCTTCCGGTGTGGATGTGTAATTTGATACTCTACTCCAGACCAGGATCCCAATCCTAGGATCACAACCCAGAGGCCATCTGTGACAGCAGGGGGTAGGAGGGGAGGGGAGCGGAAGGGAGGAGAGCAGAGACGTCCAGGGCCCTCCTGACCCTTGGTTTTGACTCTAAAGAACTTGCTGACTCCAAGGTGTTCCATGGAGGTTAATGTAGGTTGCTGTTAAGATGGAATACTCAGGGGCATGTGGACAAATGTGCCATAGAAGCATTAGAGGACAAGGGGCCAGATCCAGCTGCCGTGATGCTGAGAACAGGGACGGAGAGGGGACCAGGATGGACAGGACTGTAACGGGAGAGAAGCATGAACGGGCAGCTTTCTGAGCAAGGCTTAGCCATTCATCTACAGAATCCTCACTTAGCTATTCCTGGATGGGTGTGTGTTCTCTGTTTTCTACCCAGCCTCAAGAGTGAGGCTTCTCCAGGCGCACAGAGGCACCCAGGGCAGCAGAGATGTCCCCAGTCACTCCACAGGAGCCTGGGGAGGAGGGTGGCCTGAGTCCAGCCCGGAGCCAGCTGTCAGGTCAAGTCCCTGAGCTCCGGTCCTTACTGCCCAGAGGATGGGGCTGATGTTGACCCCCAAGCCCTCCCTGCTTCCCCAGGCTCATGACAAGAGAAGAAATAACTGAGCCTCTTTCTTACTCAGATTTCTTCTACCACAGAATTCTGCTTGTGGTACCTGGGCCGAGGCACTCAGTGTCTCTGCTGTGTTTTGCTCACTGGTAAAATGAGGTCACAGTAGCAGCTTGTTCCTGGGCACGGCTAGGGTCTCACGGTGGTGCTGGGGGACAGACTTGCATGTGCCGAGTTGCACAGTCACAGGTGTAGAGTCCATGAGGCACACACGTGCACACATGGACGCATGTGCCCAGCATGTCTAAGTGCCGCTCCTCCGCATGCCGTCCCACGCTGCTGGGCTTTCTTCCGCTGGCTCTACTGTGGTCCGCTCACTACTCCTGCATGGACTCAGAATCAACAACTCCATCTTCAGACTCATTTTTTCTCTTCGTATTCATATCAAAAAATATCTCATAGACCATGTTACTTTTAACCTAATCCAGTAAAGCTCATCCGTGTGTGGATCTACAGCATCCGTCTCTCTACTCTTTTCTTTCGGCCAAAGAGGAAAGATTTGGACAAAGAAAGAGAGAAAGACAGGCCGTGGGTAGGAGCCAGTATTTGTGTCCTGGGGGTGCCGTAACAAAGTGCCACAGCCCAGGAGGCATGAACAGCAGAAATGTGTCCCCTTTCAGCTCTGGAGGCTGCAGCCTGAGGTCCAGGTGTGGGCAGAGCCAGCTCCTCTTGAGGCTGTGGGGGACTTGGTCCCAGCCTCTCTCCCGCTTCTGTGGTTTGCTGCAACCGTAAGCATTCTCCTTGCCTGGCCTATGCATTATTGCAGCTTCGGCCTTGGTCTTCTCCTGGCATTCTCCCTGCGTGATGCGTGGGTCCAGATTTTTACCCTCCATAAGGACATGGTCTTATGGGATTAGGACCACCTACTCCACTGTGACCTCATCTTAACTAATTACATCTGTGAAGACTGATTTCCACTAAGGAATGTGGTTACACTCACTCATTTTGGGGGGACACACAATTCAGCCTGTAAAAACGCAGGAAACATTTCACACATAAATGATGAATTTCACAAACAAAGGTACCGGGAAGAAGAGCCGCCACATTGTAGGCTCTCCAGCACCTCTGAGTAGCCCCAAGCAAAGTGGGTGGAGCCCAGGGCTTGTCCTGGACACTTGCTGGCAGCGAGTGTAGATCTGGCCTTCTGCTTTATCATAAAATGTCTGGTGGTTTGTTGCCACATTTCCTCGGAATTGAACTGGTACGCTCGCTCTATTTCTGACTAAGGGAATCGGCTTTGTCTGTGGTCTCAGTAGAAAAGGACAATTGGATAGAAGTAGGAATGAGGCAACTGCAGCCACACAGACCCCAGGTTACCCAGAGAACAGGGCAGGGCTTGAAAACTTGGTCAGTGACTTTGAAGTCTGCATCTAGTGTAGATGCTCGAGCTGAAATTCCCTACCCCAGGGAATCCTCAAGGCAGCTTTCCAACAGTCTCAGATGCAGGGCTGGCCTCACCCAGGAAGCCAGAGCCCTTCCCAGGGGCTTCTAACCCGCATCCAAGCTGAGAATCACCACTGTGGGGGTAGAGGACAGGTGCCCATACAGGCCTGGCTCCAAGTGGTAGAATTCAGGAGGTGAGTGAGGCTTGCCCACAGCACATCCCGCCTCTCAGGGAAGGGTCTGCCTGCCCTCTGGCAGCAACTCGCGATCAGGACCCACCTGACACTTTCAGGGCTGCCACGTCCCCATCTTGTTTTACCTTCCTTCCTTCACTGGCAGCCCCATTATCTGATATTTCCTAGCACCTTTCCTTCATCAAAACTTAACCTAGCCACACCATCACAAAACTCATGGGATGCAGCAAAAGCATTTCTAAGAGGAAAGTTTATAGCAATAAATGTTCACATAAAAAAGGAACACCCCAAATAAACAACCTAACATTACATCCCAAGGAACCAGAAAAAGAAGAATAAACGAAGCCCAAAGTCAGCAGAAGGAAGAAAATAATAAAGATTAGACCAGAACTAAATGACACAGAGAAAGGCAATAGAAAAATCAACTAAGAATTTCATGTAGAAATTATTTTATAATGTATATGTATATCTAAACTTGAACTTATACATTTTAAATATATACAATTTTTATTTCTTAAAAATGCAATGAGATATCATGTCACACCTGTTAGAACAGCTAATATTAAAAAGGCAAAAGGTAGCCATGTGCAGTGGCTCACACCTGTAATCCCAACACTTTGGAAGGCCAAGGTGGACGGGTCACCTGAGGTCAGGAGTTGAAGACCAGCCTGGTCAATATGGTGAAACCTTATCTCTATAAAAATACAAAAATTAGCCAGAACGGATGGTAGATGCCTATAATCCCAGTTAGGAGGCTGAGTCAGGATAATCACTTGACCCCAGGAGGAGGAGGTTGCAGTGAGCTGAGATCGCACCACTATACTCCAGCCTGGGCAACACAGGAAGGCTCTATCTCAAAAAGAGAAAAAAAAGTCAAAAGGTAGCAAGTGTTGGTGAGGATGTGGGGGAAGGGGAGCCTTGTACACTGCTGGTAGGATGTAAATTAGTACAGCCATTATAGAAAACAGTATGGAGGCTCTTCAGACATTTAAAAATAGAAATACCATATGATCCAGCAATCCCACTTCTGGGTATAAATTCAAAGGAATTGAAATAAGCATCTCAAAGAGGTATCTGCACCCCCATGCTCATAGCAGCTTTATTCACAATGGCAAAGCCATAGAAACAACCTAAATGCCCATCAATGGATAAATTAATGAGAAAGATGTAGTATACACAAGGGAATACTGGTTAGCCTTAAAGAGAAGGAAATCCTGTCAATTGCAACATGATACCACTTCTATGATAAATCTGAAAGAGTCAAATTCATCAAAGCAGAGAGTGGCACGGTGGTGGCCAGGGGCTTGGTATGAGAGAAGTGGGGAAGAATTCGTTAAAGGGTACAAAATTTTAGGTATACCAGTAATATAAATTCTACAGACCTACTGTACAGTATAGTTCCTATAATTAAAAATACTGTATTGTATACTTAAACATTTGCTAAGAGAATAGATCTTATGTTAAGTGTTTTTATCAAAATAATAAGGATGATGGTAAAAATAAAGGTCAGGGAAAACTTTGGAAAGTACTGGATGGTTTATGGCATGGATTGTGGTCATAGTTTCCCAGGTCTATACCTATCTCTAATCTCATCAATTTTTATACATCAGTTACATACAGCTCTTTGTATGTCAAAAAAAATTAAATGAAAAAGGATGTTGAAGCATTTTCCTTCCCCTGTATTTTCTCTTGTAGTTTTACAGTTTTAGATCTTACATTTAAGTCTTTAATCCATTTTGAGCTCATTTTTATATATGGTGAAAGCTAGGGATCTAAGGGAAAAAATAATGTTGAAAAAAAAATTTAGCCTAACTTGAGTTTATTCCCTCAGGGATATATTCCCTACAAGTAGATGAAGAGATGAATGGCTGGGTTATCTAGCTCCCACTGGGACTAGTGGGCCAAGTGTATGTCATTTTAGGAGACTCCTAACTCTATCTATTGAGAATTTACTGAGGGGAACACTTTACTTCTCTCTTATGTCCTAGAATTGTTCTGTATTGCTTGTTAAACATACAGATTCTCACCCTTTCTGCACTCTCTAAGACTCTCTGAGTTGAAATCTTTATGGAAGAGCTGTACAATTTTTTTTCCAAAAGCGTCTTTGTTATTTGCAGCAATTTAGCAAGTTTGGGAAGTGCCATATTCTGTCTTTTAATTCCCACCACAACACTCTGAAGGAGGTATTACTATTACTCTTGGTTACTGATGAAGAAACTTGGCCTGGAAGAGTAACTTGTCATACAGCTAGGAAGCTATGGGGGCCATTTTAGACACCATGGCAGCCATTTTAGACATAGTGGCAGAGCAAATGGAAGAGACGATTGTGGGGCAGGGGAGGTTCAGTGCCTCTAATCTTTTGGTTTGTATTCATACATACATATGTCCCTCATTTTGCAGCCCTAGTTAAGAGCAAGCTTATTTTTCCGAAAAAATATCTGAAAGTGTGCCAGATCACAAAGCAGCTGTCATGACTTCATGCATGAGACAAAAGGAGTGCTGAATTACGGGAAATTTCTCATCACTGTTACCTGTGGGATTCATAGGTTATATTATAAACTTCAAGGCAGACAGCATTGCTGTAGCTTCCAGAAGAGTCAGTGCACTAAAATTCTGTGTAGAAGAAAATTGCATTATTAGGTGCTAAATACATGTTTATCACTAAATATAAAAATTTTTATCTCTAGCCTTGTTTGACAAATGAAAGCGTATAAAAAGGAAATCATAAAAGTTAGTTTTTCTAGAACCAGTGGATTAAATGCAAGTGTAATACTTGCTATATGTTTGTTTGATGTAGACTCAAAGATAGAATCACAACAGAAGCTATTATAGTAATTATTAAGCCTGCATTTAGTCCAAAACCCCTAGGGAGCATTACGTGTTCATTCATCTGAGCCTGATATGCTTCCCATTAAAATACGTGCTGCCTCTGGAATATTCTACTACTCTGTTCTTTGGTGGTCGCCAGTTTGGGATAATATCTGTGCCTTAGGATTGTGTCTCACTGTGATGCTCTCTATAAAGCTACTTAAGAATACAATTCCAGGAAGCTAAAAACAATACTAGAAAGTATTAATGCTTCTAGGATTATCTTGCTTGGCATTCATGATAACTGTGTATTCCCTTGAATTTTGTCCCAAGGTTAGAATGCTGGAGGCAAAGCATTCTCAGTGAATAACTCAACTCTTGACTGTTTCTCCTCTCAGATCTCAGAGAGCCAAATGCCTTCAGGATAGAGTAATTAAGTTGAGCCCACTGCAATAGACATGTATTATTATCTTCTAGAGCCCAAGCTCACTTCTGGGTTATCCTGTTTTAAAAATAAGTGTAGACGAAAATACCCAGTGCCACAGTGGGCTTTGATTTATTCTTAGCTTGTTGAGTTTTAATCATTCTATAGATACCTACTGGCTTCCGTAATAATGGTAATTGTTTCCTCCATCTTGAATTAAGAAGGATGATGAATGATGTTCACTCTCAATGGTCTGCAGATACTAAGTATGCTAAGGTGAAGTCACACACTCTCACATTGCTACTCGTGTTCACACTACTACTCTGTGATGAAACCGAAACTAGTTTTATACTCTTTAATTATATTTTTATTTACATAGGAAAGAAACCGATTCAATATCAGGTCAAATAGGGTCATTTCGGGCTTCAACCAATTTATTCATTAATTAAATCACCTATCTATATAATATGTATGTGAAAACTACATGTATAGGACTTATGATCAAATTAAAGAGAAAAATAAGTAAGTATAGTAGCACCTTTGCAAAACAGTTTGTGCCACACAAGAGTCAATGTTATCTTCCATGATGCAGCCTGGAATTCCACTTCTTGCGTTTCCTGGTCTTGTGGCCTTAGGCAAGTTACTTAACCACCCTACATCTTGTTTTTCTCACAATAAGAGGGGATACGACTGTGCCTGCGTCACAGGGCTGTTGAGAGGAACCAATGAGATGCACCTGATGAACTTAGCACAGGGCCTTCACATAGCAAACACTCAAGAAATGGGAGCTATGGGCACTTTTGAAGCAGCTTATATCAATGGCCAACTAGTACCCAAGCTAAGTAAAAGTTAAGCATAAGAATTGTCAGAAGAGAAACCCCTTCTTTTTCTATTAAAAAAGTCTCCACAGGTTGAATTAAGAAAAAGTTTAAAGGAATCTGATCATTTTTCCCAGCTGTGGACTGCATAGCGTCACTGCTATGCAAGGCAACAATTCAGCCCCAGTGTCCTGACCCAGTCTGCGTAACAGTTGTTTGCAGACCAGCTGGTCAAATGTACGTGAAGAGAAACACAGGTGCTCTGGCACATACGCTGGGGCTTCCCTATGCTGGTCTCACTATGACCAGGAGACATGACTAGAAAGAGTAAAAAGAGGTTGATGATAGCCTGACCAAGATGGTGAAACCCTGTTTCTCCTAAAAGTACAAAAAGATTAGCCAGATGTGGTGGTGCATGCCTGTAATCTCAGCTACTCAGGAGGCTGAGTCTGGAGGATCGCTGGAACCTGGGAGATGGAGGTTGCAGTGAGCCCAGGTTGTGCCACTGCACTCCAGCCTGGGTGACAGAATGAGACACCATCACTCACTCACACACACACACACACACACACACAAAGAGGTTGATGGATGGCCACTGAGACTTATTATCAAACAGTTTTTTAAAAGAATAAAACTTAGGTTTCCCTGCTGTTCTCCACACAAATATTCAAGAATGGCGACAGCATATATACTTATTCTAGGTATTCTCAACGTAAATTTTTCATGGAAAAGGGAGGCTCAAACTGTGTAACCTAATAAGCACTACTCTTGTCTCCAAGGCAAACAAGCTTGACAATTCAGGTTCACATGGCAGCTACCAGTACAGCCAATATTTGCTTTTTTTTCATATCCAAACTACAAGAAAATTAAATGCCTCTCTTTATCCAGTGCCCTGAATTGACTGAACCTACAAAAGCATTTGAAATCATTAACAAACATAGATTCTAGCAGGTACTAGAAGCAAAGTTGGCTGCCCCACATAAATAAACTCCAGGATTGAACAGTTGGTTGTTTTTGACTTGTTGGGTCCCTAGGTGGCTCATTCCTGCATTAGGTGCCAAGCAGAAGGTTCACAAGACAGTCATCTCAGAAGCAGAGATGTGCCCACAGCTGTCAACACACTTTTTACCTTCACCTCTAAAAACCTCTGGACAGTACTAAATGACAAAGGAAAAAAATCACCACCCAAAAGATCCTGGAAAGTCACAGCAGCTTCGAGGTCACATCCATCACCTTCACCAACACGTGCAGAGAGCGATGGAGATGGAAGTGCAGTGGGTGATTATAATTGTGCTCTGTCATATGTTTAATGTGGCAAAACTGCAGAGTCCTGAGAAACTGAAGTAGGGTGTTGCAGCCTGGAGTGCAGTGATTGGGGGAATGGAGATAGGAGTCTTTGGAGGAGAAATATTGGGTCAGTTGTGAGTCTGAATGGCAGACTGACTGTCCAGATGTGGCTTCTGACTTATCCATCTGAAGGCTTGTGTGGCGTAGTTAAAGGGTCTCCGTCATGTCCATAGGCCTTGCTTGTACCTTGTCTTTCAATACAAATGGATGAGCCAAGCAGCAAGGATTGATAGAGCACCTTTGACTTGGAGAGATGGAGAAAATGAAAAAGCATGATAACAATGCTGCCCTAAAGACAATAAGAAAGTGGGGAGTTTGGGCTTATGCATATTAAGCATAACACAGAAATCCAGTTGCAGTGGCATGTGCCTGTAGTCCCAGCTACTTGAGAGCCTGAGACAGGAGGATTGCTTGATCGCAGGAGTTACAGATCAACTGGACAATATAGCAAGACCTCCATCTCAAAAAAAATTGTTTAAGTATGACACAAAGGCACATGACCTGGTGGCTATAAGCCAGCACCCCAAAGGATGTCACAGACAGCCTGGTCACTCAGGTAGAGACTCACGGCAGGGGACTAGTCACCACAGAGTCCCCACTAGGACAATGCCTCATGGAACTGTTAGAGTAGAGCAGCTCCCAAAACCCCAGAACTGTAGAGCTACCAGTATGCAGCTCCAGCCTGGGAGAGCTGCAGGCACAAGACTCTAACTCGTGAAAGCTGCTTGAGGCCTTGGGAGCCCAATCCCTGCCCAGTGTGCTTTGGATATGGGACATGAAGTCCAGGAGATTATTCCAGAATATTAAGACTTAATGTTGCCTTATTGGGTTTTGGACTTACTTGGGATCAGTTACTCCTTTTTTCTTGCCTTTTCCTCCGTTTTTGGAATGGAAATATCTATCCCATGCCTGTCCCACTATTGTATTTTGGGGTTTGGGGGGATTTTTTGGTTTGTGTTTGTTAGTCAGGGTCTAATAGGCTCTCATTCTGTCATCTAGGCTGGAGTTCATTAGCACAATCATGGCTCACTGCAGCCTCAAACTCTCAGGCTTAAGCAGTCCTCCCACCTCAGCCTCCCAAGTAGCTGGAACTACAGGTGAATCCCATCACACTCAACTATTTTTTTTTTCATAGAGACAGGATCTCACTATGTTGTCCAGGCTGGTTTCCAACTCCTGGGCTCAAGCAATCCTCCCACTGCAGCCTTCCAAAGTGTTAGGATTACAAGTGCAAGCAATGGTGTCCAGCCTCCACCATTGTATTTTAGAGACACATAATTTGTTAACTTGACAGGCTCACATCCAGAGAGAAATTTGCCTCAGGATGAATTGTGCCTTGAGTCTCACCCATATCTGCTTTAGGTGAGACTCTTACTTCAGACTTTTGAGTTGATATGGAAATGAGTTAAGACGTTTTTGGGAGCACTGGGATGGAATAAATGTCTTTAGTATTGTGAGAAAGACGTGAATGTTGGGGGCCAGGGGAAGAATGCTATAGTTTGAATGTGTCTCCCAAAATGCATGTGTCAGAAACTTCATCCCCAGTGCAACAGTGTTGAGAGATAGAGCCTGATAAGTTATTAGGTCATAAAGCCTCTGCCCTCATGAATGGGTTAATGCTGTTTTCTCAGGAGTGGGTGAGTTATCATGAGAGTGGGTTTGTCATAAAGTAGGTTCAGCCCTCTCTTGTTCTCCTGCTCTTGTGCACTCTTGCCCTTCTGCCTTCTGCCTGAGATCATGCAGCAAGAAGGTCCTCACAAGATTCCAGCACCATGCTCCTGGACTTCCCAGCCTCCAGAACTGTCAGAAATAACTTCCTTTTTTATGTAAATTACTCAGTCTCAGGTATTCTATTATAGTAAACCAAAATGGACTGAGACATTAGGTTTGAAACATGGACAAACTTCTGAAAGTGCAGCAAAAACTCTTTAAGATCCTATAGTCTTTCACTATTAGAAATTCAGAATTTGGTGGTGATACGGTTTGGCTCTGTGTCCCCACCCAAATCTCATCTTGAATTGTAATCCCGATGTGGGAAGGAGGTGATTGGATCATGGGGGAAGCTCCCCCCATGCTGTGATAGTGAGTGAGTTCTCACAAGATCTGATGGTTTTATAAGTGTCTAGAAGTTCCTACATTGCCCTTCTCTCTCCTGCCACCTTGTGAAGAAGTGCTTGCTTCCCCTTCACCTTCTGCCATGATGGTAAGTTTCCTGAGGCCTCCCCAGCCAGGTAAAACTGTAAGTCAATCAAACCTCTTTCCTTTATAAATTACCCAGTCTCAGTTATTTCTTTATAGCAGTGTGAAAATGGAATACTACGCTAAACTGGTACCAGTAGGGTGGTACTGGTATAAAGATACCCAAAATTGTGGAAGTGACTTTGGAACTGGTTGGAACAGTTTGGAGGGCTCAGAAGAAGACAGGAGGTTGCAGGAAAGTTTGGAACTTCTTAGAGATTTGTTGAATGTTTTTGACCAAATTGCTGTTAGTAATATGGATAATGAAGTCCAGGCTAAGGCGGTCTCAGATGGAGATGAGAAACTTATTGGGAACTGGATCAAAGGTCACTCTTGCTTTAGCAAAGAGACAGGCAACGTTTTGCCCCTGCCCTAGAGATCTGTTGAACTTTGAACTTGAGAGAGATTGTCTGCAACTGGGACTTTTGTTTAAAAAGGAAGCAGAGCATGAAAGTTTGAAAAATTTGCAGCTTAATGATGTGGTAGAAAAGAAAAAATCGTTTTGTGAGGAGAAATTCAAACCAGCTGTAGAAATTTGCATAATTAACAAGGAGCTGAATGCTAACTACCAAGACAATGGGGAAAATGTCTCCAGGGCATGTCAGAGATCTTGATAGCAGCCTATCCCATCCCATCACAGGCCCAGAGGACTAGGAGGAAAAAAATGGTTTTGGGGGCTGGGCCCAGGACCTCCCTGAAGTATGCAGTCTTGGGACCTGGTGCCCCACTTTCCAGCTGCTCCAACCCCAGCCATGACTAAAGAGGGCCAAGGTACACCTTGGGTGCTGCTTCAGAGGGTGCAAGTCCCAAGTCTTGGTGTCTTCCGTGTGGTGTTGGGCCTGTAGGTGCACAGAAGTCAAGAATTGAGGTTTGGGAACCTCCACCTAGATTTCAGAGGATGTACAGAAACACCTAGATGTCTAGGGAGAATCCTACTGCAGGGGTGGAGCCCTCATGGAGAACCTCTGCTAGGGCAGTGAGGAAGGGAAAGGTGGGGTTAGAGCATCGACACAGAGTTCCCACTGGGGCACTGCCTGGTGGAGCTGTGAGAAGAGGGCCACCATCCTCCAACCCCAGAATGGTAGATCCACTGACAGCTTGCACCATGCACCTGGAAAAGCCACAGATGCTCAACATCAGCCCATGAAAGCAGCCAGGAGGGGGGCTGCAAAGTCACAGGGGTGGAGCTGTCCATGGCTGTGGGAGCCCACTTCTTGCATCAGTGTGACCTGGATGTAAGACATGGAGTCAAAGGAGACTATTTCAGAGCTTTAAGATTTGATGACTTCCCCACTGGATTTTGGATTTGCATGGGGCCTATAGCCCCTTTGTTTTAGCCAACTTCTCTCATTTAGAATAGGAGCATTTATCCAATTCCTGTACTCCCACTGTATCTTGGAAGTAAATAACTTGCTTTGGATTTTACAGGCTCATAGGCGGAAGGGACTTAACTTGTCTCAGATGAGACTTTGGACTTGGACTTTTGAGTTAATGCCAGAATGAGATAATATTTAGAGGGAGACTGTTGGGAAGGCATTATTGGTTTTGAAATGTATAAAGGACATGAGATTTAGGAGAGGCCAGGGACAGAATGATATGGTTTGGATTTTTGTCCCCACCCAAATCTCATCTCCAATTATAATCCCCACATGTAGAAGGAGGGAGGTGATTGGATCATGGGGGAAGATTCCCCCATGCTGTTCTCATGATAGTGAGTGAGTTCTCAGGAGCTAGCTGATAGTTTTAAAGTGTGGCACTTCCTCATTCACGTACTCACTCTCTCCTGCTGCCATGTGAGAAGGTCTAAGCTTGCGTCTCCTTCGCCTTCCACCAAGATTATAAATTTCCTGAGGCCTCCCCAGCCATGCAGAACTGTGAGTCAATTAAACTTCTACTGTTTATAAATTACTCCTTCTCAGGTAGTATCTTTATAGCAGTGTGAGAACAGACTAATACAGATAGGATTTTGTTTTTGACCATGGAAAATATATTTCTAATTTTTTATCTGTCAGTAAAAACAACACATACTCTCTAGAAAGTCTTTTTACATTTGAAAATGCCATTCCATACTACAGAGTTCTCTTTTCTTTCCTTGTAATAAATGTTTCCATCCTTCCATGTGTTTTATTATTTACTTACACACTGAAGGACCCCCATGTTAAGTGGAGTAGAAGAACACACCCCACATAAGGGCATGGCTCTTTGCTGATTCCACTGTCTGTGTCATGATATTCTTACTCAAAGGATCCAGGTTCACTGGTCTCTGTCAAGCAGTCCTGTTCTCCATCCAGGACTGCACCATCTCAGCTTCATCTGTTCCCGTCCAGCCTGCCCCTAGTGATGTCTGCTCTGGTCCATCCTCCACACCCCTGGCACATTCATCTTCCTAAATCACTACTTTTGTTATGTTAGGTCCTTCACACAACTTCCAGGGCTCCACATTGCTTACAGAATAAAGCTCAAATTTTTCTTACACCCAGGCACAACCTGGGCCACTTTTTCAAAAAGTATCTCCTTGGCCTCTCTACAGTGAGGCTGCCAATGTCTCCCCTCTCTCTTCTTTCTCTTGGGTGGGTTTTTGTGAGGCCATGAGAGCCTTCCTATTGTAAATAGCCATTTACAATGCTCTCTGTTATGCTCTCTGTTACTAACCCTCCTTTCACCTCCCCCTTTAAATGTGAAGAGGAGGGGCTCCTAAACACTTGGTGTTGGGCCCACTTCCCACCTATAGGAGCTGGCCAGACTTAATGTAATGGAATACTACAGACCTGACAGCTTAGATGACAGAAAGTTACTGTATTACAAGTTTATAAGCTAAAAATCTAGGACTAGTATGTCTGCAGGGTTGGTTCCTCCTGAAGGCTGTGAGGAAAGAACCTGTTCCAGGCATCTGCACTTGGCTTGTGCTTGGCTGTCATTTCCCTATCTCTCTTCACATTGTCTTTTCTCTATGTTGTCTGCTTTTGCATCCCAATCTTCTCTTTTGAGAAGGATACCAGTCATGGTGGATCAGGGGCCCACCCTACTCCAGTATGATCTCATCTTAACTAATTACATCTGCACTGGCCCTATTTCCAAATAAAGCCACATTCTGAAGTGCTGAAGTTTAGGACTTCAACATGGGAATTTGGGGGGAGGGCACAAAATTAAACCCATAACACTCCCTACAACCCAAACTCAGGAACTGTATTCCCAATAATTTTCAGAGCATTTCCCCAGAAATGTTCTCCATCACCATAGATTTAGCATGTCTCAACAAAAGGCACTCTGTCTTGAAATCATCTCAGCCGTTCCAACTGCTGTTAGTGGTACTTTGTTCTCTCTTTTGAGCTTTTCTCTGCTCAAGATCAGTTGCTAATCTACTAAATATTCTTGCTTTTCACTTTTCCTTGTATTTCAAACTCATCCTTTTCCTATCCCCTGAAATTAGGTCTTTCCATTCTCTGGCTTTTGAAATCAATTTCTCCTTCCTCCAGGAAGCCTTCAGGGCCTGTCCCACAGAAGACCTTCTCCCTCCATGGAATCCTGAAACATTCTGTGCCTGCATCACATCATTAGCTCTTGTTCTATTGCTTTGATGTAGTTACCTTTTCCTGGAGCTGTGTCTTCTCTCCCAGCTCTGTTGTAAGCTCTTGAGTGGAAGGACATGTCTGACATGGCTTTGTATGTCCCATAGCACTCAGCACCATGACCTGTACTCAGGAGGTACATTGTCATTATTTGCTAATGGGGATGACGGAGACAGTGATGACATAGGATGGGGTGTCGGTGGAAGGGAGACATTTGACCCACTGAATTCTACCAGAGGCAGGGGATGGCTATTCTGGGCTCTCTCTTCTCCTTCACTAACTTTCCTTATATTTCAACTCTTCAAATGCAGGTCTGTTAAGATGCCCACCTTTCTAGTGATCAGCTGGTCATTTCCATGTTAATATTTCACCATCTCTAAATATGGCATGTCTAAAGCCAATGCACCATCTTGGGTTTAATTCTGGGAGCTCATCCAAGTCTTTCTTCCCTCCTTCCTGTTGCAGGGCAAACACTCTCCAGCCCTGCTCCCTAGGACTCAGAAAGGGAATAAGGAGCTCACTGCTACAGCAGCGTAACGGTTGTCTTCTCCAAATTTGCCAGGGGACGAATGGCTTTTTTTTTTTTTTCTGTATATTTCCTTAAGCCTTTCATATCTGTGAGCAATAGCAGAAAATCAAGGGAATGAACAAAACAACGCATACAGACTCAGTGGAAAGCCCAGGTTTCTGCTGAATAAGCTGAGTGCACCAATTCATCCCCTTTCTTTTTTTTTGTTTTTTGTTTGTTTGTTTGTTTGTTTGTTTGTTTGTTTTTTGTTTCACGGTCCTCTGTTCTCTAAGCTTTCATCTTACGTTGGCTACAAATACTCAGATCGTATTTGCTGAAGACTCCATAACCTTGAAGCTAGAGCCACAGATTCTAGTCCTGACTCTGCCACTTGCCAGATGGGGAATCTGAGAAAAGTCTGTGAATGCTTCTGATTCTAAATGTCTGTGTTCTGTAGTGAGGGTTTACGCTCTGCCTCCCCGAGTTATCCTGAGGATCCAAGATGTTCACACAGGCAGGATGAAGCACTGCTCAGAAACAACAGGCGGGTGGCCAGCAGAAGAGTGAGTGCAGTAGGTGTTTCTGTAATGCTGGTTTTGAACCCAGGAACTTGTTCCAGGGCAATTGATAGATTAAGCAGAAGGTAAATGTGGTGTTTGCTACTGTGTGATTTCCTCTGCAGGAAACATTAGATGGATGTGAAAAACCACATCCAGCTAAAAGAACCACATAGGAGCATACAGAGCACACATGCACCCCCCCACCCCCAAGGAAAACCACATCCAGCTTAAAGAGCCACATAGCAGCACTCAGAGCACACACGCACCCCCCAGGCCCACCAGCCCCTCCCTCACCATGTGTTGCTGTGAGCTCACCCAACCCCCCTCCCCAGCGTGATGTCACAGCTTTCTGATCGATTTCAATCCCTTCCACAAGTCAGGATGATGTGGGAGCTGCAATGTTCCACTGCCCGCTTTCATAGACAAGCACCAGGGCTTTCTTAAATGCTCATCATCACTCGCCATCAGAGAAATGCAAATCAAAACCACAATGAGATACCATCTCACACCAGTTAGAATGGCAATCATTAAAAAATCAGGAAACAACAGGTGTTGGAGAGGATGTGGAGAAATAGGAACACTTTTACACTGTTGGTGGGATTGTAAACTAGTTCAACCATTATGGAAAACAGTATGGCGATTCCTCAAAGATCTAGAACTAGATGTACCATATGACCCAGCCATCCCACTACTGGGTATATACCCAAATGATTATAAATTATGCTACTACAAAGACACATGCACACGTATGTTTATTGCAGCACTATTCACAATAGCAAAGACTTGGAATCAACCCAAATGTCCATCAGTGACAGACTGGATTAAGAAAATGTGGCACATATACACCAAGGAATACTATGCAGCCATAAAAAAGGATGAGTTTGCGTCCTTTGTAGGGACATGGATGCAGCTGGAAACCATCATTCTTAGCAAACTATCACAAGAAGAGAAAACCAAACACCGCATGTTCTCACTCATAGGTGGGAACTGAACAATGAG
>NW_022304848.1:0-3649 GCF_002776525.5 Piliocolobus tephrosceles | reverse complement strand
ATTTACCTTTCCTCTTACATAAAAGGTCAAGCTGCAAGATAGTATTATAATTTATACTACCCTCAGGTGGCCATTTTTCCTCATCAGAGAGAGAGTATTGGGGCCAGGCCACAGTGCAGAAAATAATAAGCCACTTCTTTTTTAGGGTTTCTGGGTCAAATTGGTTCCAATGCCTTAGGATGCATTTCAAGGGTGAGCTTGTTGAATAAAAAAAGTCCACGGTTTTGGACTGTTCTTTGTTTTCTTTTCTCCCACCCAAGAACCCACAATGGTCCCTGGACCCTAATGTTTGGAATAGTTGTACTCAACAAAGCAGCAGCAGAAACACTTGTTTTCCTCTTAGACCACAAAGAAGACAGAGGAAGGTCAGATTTAGTGGCCCTTAGCGACACGTTCTCGAAAACCTGTTAGAGTCCTAAGTGTTTTCTCCCATTGGTATTGGGACCTTCCCTTGTCCTATAAAGATGATATACCTTAAAAGGCAGTGGAGGGCCATATCCTGAGGGAGGGAAGGCATCTCCAGTGTTGGAAGAGTGATGCCTTTTTTTTTTTTTCTCACTTCTAATCATATGAATAGGAAGGATATCCCCCCAAATTTTGGAGTCTGTAATTTCTGAGGCTCCCCATATGCTAGCTTCAAGAATACCCTTTGTTAGGCCTGCTACTCTGAGGAGGGATCCTAAAATGCCAGATATTTCCACAATTTGATGAGGCTTCGGACAAAAATTATGTCTTTCTGATTGGTGAGCCCAGGTGCCTAAAGAAGGGAACAGAGTCCCAAAATTCATATTAGAAATAGGAGAAAGTAGAAGAGCACCAGGGACAGGGAGTGGTTTTTATAAGTGGGACTAGCCTTGGAGAAGAGGGGTGGGAGGAAATTTGTCTGACATGTGCTAGGACCCAGAAGGAAAGGGTCAGGATAGATGGGTGAGTCTCGCTTGGGCGATGTAACTTTGAGAGCTCCGCTCATGGCTGCAGGGTTGACGAACATTTTGTTGGGACCCTGGAACTGAATGGCTTTCTTCTCTGTCAACCCTTAGATCAGCCCGGAAGTACAGGAAAGAAGAAGCTGGTTCAAGGCAAACCAATGCTCCTGACTATGAAGAGTCAGAGGTTGTTAGAGAGCCCTTTCCCAGAAAGCCTGACATCTGTGTCTTTAGTACGGTACCTGCGCTAGTCACTTTTAAGTGGCTGACAGGTGCCTGGTATGTAGCCTCCGAATTCTAAGGAAAAATAGGACAGAAAGCAAGTGAGAGGGGTCCAATGGTACTCACCACGTGGCAAGATCCTGAATGAGCCCCCAAGATGTGTCTGAAGTTGGTTCCTGCCAGTGGGTTTGTGGTCTCGCTGACTTCAAGAATGAAGCCGTCGACCTTCACGGTCAGTGTTACAACTCTCAAAGATGGCAGAGACCCAAAGAGTAAGTGGTAGCAAGGTTTATTATGAAGAGTAAAAGGACAAAACTTCCACAGCATGGAAGGGGACCTGAGTGGGTTGCTGCTGCTGGCTGAGGTGGTTTTTATTCCCTTATGGTCCCCTCCCATGTTCCATTTCTGTCATATCAGAGTGCCCTTTTTCAATCCTCCCCGCGATAGGCTACTTTAGAGTCGTGCTCATTGATATGTTTTACAGAGCGCCGATTGGTGTGTTTTACAGAGAAATAATTGGTGCGTTTTATAATCGTCTTATAAGACATGAGAGTTCCCCAAATCCCCACTCAACCCAGGAAGTCCAGCTGGCCTCACCTCTCAATTTGACTCACAGTTTCAACATTATTAATGTATAGAAATGCTGCTGAATCTTGTACACTGATTTTGTACCCTGATTACTGAAGTCATTTTCAAATTACAGGAGTCATTTGATGGAGTGTTTAGGATTATCTAGGGAATTGTATCCTCTTTGAAGAGAGATATTTTGATTTCTTCTTCTTCTATTTGGATGCCTTTCATTTTCTTCATTGATTGTTCTGGCAAAGGCTTCCTGTAGTATGTTTTATAGGAGTGATGAGAGTGGACATCCTTGTCTTTTCCAGTTCTCAAGGGGAATGTTTCCAGCTTTTGTTCATTTAGTATGATGTTGGCTGTGGATTCATCATACATAACTCTTATTTTTTGGAGGTATGTTTCTTCAATGTCTAGTTTGTTGATCATTTTTATCATGTAGGGACTTTGGGTTTTATTGAAGGCTTTTTCTGCATCTAAAATGATTCTATGATTTTTATTTTTAATTATTTTTATAGGATGAATCACATTTATTGATTTTTACATATTGAACCAACTTTGTATTCCAGGAATGAGCCTACTTGATCCTGGAGAATGAACTTTTTGATGTGCTACTAGATTCAGTTGGCTGATCTTTTGTTTAGGATTTTTGTGTACATGTTCATCAGGGACATTGGCTTGGCCTGTAGTTTTCTCTTTTCATTGTATTTTTGTCATTTGTGGTGACGTTGGCTTCACAGAATGAGTTAAGGAGGAATCCCTCCACCTTGAATTTTTCAAATAGTTTCAGCATAATTGGTACCAGCTCTCCAGCTGAACTGGTAGAATTCAACTAGGAATCCATCTAATCTGGGACATTTTGTGTTTGTTAGTAGGTTTTTTATTACTGCTTCAGTTTCAGAAGTCAACATTAATTTGCTCATGGTTCCAATTTCTTGCTAATTCAATATTGGCAGTTTATGTCTTGCTAGCATTTTTCTATTTTCTCTAGATTTTCTAGTTTGTGTGCATAGAAGTATTCATATTTATTTCTGATTTTTTGGTGTATATTTCTGTGGTATTAATTGTAATACCAATTTGTCATTCCTGATTTTGCTTATTTGGATCTTATCTTTTATTCATTTATTTTTCTTTGTTGATCTAGCTATGGGTTTATTGGTCTTGTCTTTTCTGTGGAAGGAACAACCTTTGGTTCCATCAATTTCTTTTTTGATTTTTTTTTGTCTCAATTTTGTTTAATTCCACTTGAATTTTAGTTACATCTTTTATCCTGCTAGCTTTGGAGTTGATTTGTTCTTGTTTTTCTAGTTCATTTAGGTGTGATTGTTAGATCATTACTTTAAGTTCTTTCGAACTTGTAGAGTTAGTTGTGTAGACTATAAACTTTTAACACTGATTTTGCTGCATCCCAGAGATTGGGGTATGTTGTATTTCTATGTATCTCTATTTTCCTTTATTTGAAAGAATTTTTTTTTTTTTTTATATCTTCCTTCATTTTGTTGCTTACCCAACAGTCACTTAGAAGCAGGTTCTTTAATATCCAGGTGATTTTATGGTTGTGGGAGATCTTCCTGGTATTGATTTCTGTTTTTCTGCCACTGTGGTCTAAGAGTATGGTTGCCATTAAATATTTTTAAAAATATTTATTGAGACTTGTTTAATTGCTGAGCATGTTATTAGTCTTGAAGTATGTACCATGTTCAGAAGAATATATATTATGTGATTGATGCATGGAATGTTCTGTACATGTCTATTAGGTTCAATTAGTCAAATATCAAATTTCAATTCAGAATTTCCTTGTTAGTTTTCCACCTTGAGATCTCTCTAACATTGTCAGTGTTTTTTTTGTTTGTTTGTTTGTTTTGTGTTGATTTTTTTTGCTATAATTCCCCACTATTATTTTCTGGCTGTCTGTTTTCTTGTACATT
>NW_022304847.1:0-1314 GCF_002776525.5 Piliocolobus tephrosceles | reverse complement strand
GTGAAACCGCCTGCATCTCTAAGAGCCATGGTGAAGATCCAGTGAATGTGCACATGAAAATACTCAGGATGGTGTTGGTAGAGTAGCACCTGAGAACTGTTACTGTCACCAAATTTTATCTCCTGCAGCAAGGATGCTGTGAATAGCCGTGGGAGCAAAGAAAGAGCAGAGTGGCAGCAAGGCGGGTGAGTTCAAAGCAGCTGATGCTTGGCCCAGGGCTTCATAAATCTCCCCAACCCTCCATCCCCCTAGCAGGACAACAACGGGTCTCAGAGCCTGGGACAAAGTCAGGCTGCAGGTGTGGCCAAGGCATGTGGGGTGTGGGGTATTTTGCCTGGCATGCACCTTTACTTGTAAAATGTAGAAAGTCAGCGGTGGGCTTGGCAGGAGCAGTTTTAAGAAGCATTCATAAGAAATTTAATAGCTGGTCTGGGCTTTAGTAGATCCTGCTCCAGAGTAAGCGTGTCATTTAAATAGAGGTAGATACCCAAAAAATACAAAGCAGCTGGAAGAGTTAGAAGCAGTAACCTCTGGGAATTAGGAATGTTCCTGGGGGTGAAGCGGGGAAACCCATGATTTTTGTTTTAATCCAGGCAGTTCTGTTTGAGTTTTAAACTATGCTGATTGTATAGTTTGATTATTAAATTTTAAGTTAAAAATCCAATTAAAAAAAAAAGATCTTGCTCTGACATCTTCCACAAATGGGAAGCTGTGATTGCTCCTGTAAATGTGAGGAATGCTCACTGCCTATGGTGTTTGGACGCCAGGGAGTGGAAGGAACACCAGCTCTTCCAGGCAAGGCCAGTTGCAGGCACTGTTTTACTAGGAAGAAAGAGAAGAAGGTGTTTCCAATTTTTTTTTTTTCCCCACCCAGGCTGGAGTGCTGTGGCATGATCTCGGTTCACTGCGACCTCCGCCTCCTGGGTTCAAGGGATTCTCCTGCCTCAGCCTCCCAAGTAGCTGGAATTACAAGTGCCCACCACCACACACGGCTAAATGTTTTTTGTATTTTTAGTAGAGATGGGGTTTCATCATGTTGGCCAGGCTGGTCTAGAACTCCTGACCTCAAGTGATCCTCCCACTTCAGCCTCCCAAAGTGCTGGGATTATAGGCGTGCACCACAGCACCCAGACTCCAATTTCTTTTCTGCCAAGCCTCAAGAAACCAGGTCTGAAGTGCTTCTGGAACCCCCACCTCTGACTCCTGTCTCGGACCCTGCCTACCCCGTAGCCAGACCCCCCTGACTCCAGACTTTCTCTGGTCCACACAAGTCACCTGGAAGCACTGGCAAATGACAGATGCTTAGGCATTTCA
>NW_022304846.1:0-2714 GCF_002776525.5 Piliocolobus tephrosceles | reverse complement strand
TTTTTAATACAAGAGCAATTAAAAACATAAATATGTATTTGAATGACAAGTTTAAGTTCGAGCTGCAATGTTGGCAATGCAGGTTTTTGACACAGATCACAAAAAGCGTTCACAAAAACATACTGGTGCAAAGGATAAAATAATGCTAAGAATTAGGCTAAAAAGCTGCTGATTTTAAGAAAACAAAAGGCCTAAAATCACTCTACAAAATATAAAATGTATTAAACACTACCATCCACAGAACAGTCTTTATTATTGATTATATTTAAAAATTATATATTGAATTGTAAATGAGTATTATACATGAACCTCCATTTGGAAGGCAATTCCTTATAGCACTATAGAACATTGCAAAAAGTATCCTTTTTTTGCTATCAATAAAGAAAACAGTTAATGGTATTACTGTAAATATCAGGAAGGCTACATAAAAAAAAAAAAGAAATAATATTTCTTTTTTGTCTTCAAAGTGTTTTCTAAGGAGTGAAGCACTTGCCGTGTTGGACCAATGCACTACTGGAGAATGTTCTGGGTCCGAGATGCTCTTGAGAGACAAGACTAGGCTTTTCACATCAAACATTCAAAGGAATCATGCAACCTTCTTATGACTGGGATGCCATCATGTGCCACTGACCAATGCTGTCTCTCCAGAAAACCATTCAAGACGCTTAAAAAAACATCAAACTTATATGATAAATGTACATAAAATGAAGACACCAACTGCTATTTGACACGACTACTGGTTATATCTGTGCTATGTGAAAGCACCTTTAAAAAGAGCCTATGCGGCAAGAGATAAGTGTCAAAAGATTCAAAATGAATCATCAGTATTGGATAACAATATAATTCTTAACTCAGAAGCTGCCTCAAGATTAGGTGCATCTTCAGTTAATGTAACAGGAAAAAAAGGCAATGGATTTTATTTTATTAATTGTATCCACTTACAAACCGACCTAAGGTCACCCGATGTGTAGATACAATGAGATTTTTGTTGCTGATAGTCTTTAATTGAAGTGTGGATAAAGGAAATAGATCTATTTAAAAACAAAACCAAACAGCTATTTCTGTCTAGATTAAGAGGTGGCCCCAGGTGTGGGATTCACATTTTGAGTGGCCACTTGTGGTGCGATCTTGATGATCCAGGGTTTGTCCATGATTCTGGCTGTGTGATTGCCCTTCTCTACAATCCCAATAATCATGCTTGGTGGCCTTCACCATATTTGGATGACTTTATCTCTGCACAGAACCAAGCTGCTTGCTCACGTGGTAAACAGATCAGAAGGCCGCCTGTCCTGTTGAGCCTCCCTATGTTCATCATCACCTCCTGGTAGGCCAGCTCTACATCTTCTTGGGTGATCACTAGTTTAATCTTATTCCATTTCTCAGGAATATCCAGCCACTGGTGCACAGCCACTGCCACCTGTGTCCCCAGGGGTTTTGTCAACACCAGCACATCCCCTGGCACTGCATTGTCCGGCATGATAAATTCACTGGGCTGGCAGACAGTGGTAGCGACTCCTCCCAGGACAATCCAAGGGTTTAGTACTGTTTGGCTGCCTGTTACAGATGTTCCTGTTTATTCAGCTGCATCTTTAAAACCTTGGATAATCAGAAGCATCACTTTATCTCTTTCCCTGTCAGTCATTTTATTATTGACTCTAAGGAGCATCAGCATATTGCCACATTCCGTGATCCCCATTGCATAGAGGTCACTGAGAACATTGGCACATGCTATCCTGCCCATCCTATAAGAGTTGTCTACGATCAGGTAAATGTAATCTGTGATTTGAACCAAGGAAAGCCCACTGTGTCTCAAAGGAATGACACAAGTATCCATTCCAATGCCAAGCCTTGGCATAACGGCTCCCAAAAATTGCTCATCCTCTTGGAAGTGGTTCGCCTGTAAAGATTCCAGCAATTTTTGCAGCACATCTTGGGGCACTTTGCAGCCTTAAGTTCAGTGACTCTGGTTACCCAGAAGCTTTTGTCCAATTTGTAACTTTCCAGGTTAAAGGACTCCCGGGTAGACATGGTTCTTGGGCCCCGCTCTCCTCACAGCTCATCCCCTCCCCTCCCTTTGCAGGTTGACTGGGTTCTTTATGGATCTAGCAGCTCGCTTTGCACCCTGAGTTAAACTTTATTCTGTGTGTGTGTGTGTGTGTGTATGATCATGTAGTATTTGTCTTTCTGTGTCAGGATTATTCCATGTAGTATGATGTCTTCTAAATTTATCTATATTGTTTCAAATGATGAAATTTACCACCTTTTAAGGCTAATATTCCATTATGTATCTATACAACATTTATTTATTTATTTATTTATTTATTTATTTATTTATTATTTTTTATTTTTATTACACTTTAAGTTCTAGGGTACATGTGCATAACGTGCAGGTTTGTTACATATGTATATATGTGCCATGTTGGTGTGCTGCACCCATCAACTCGTCAGCACCCATCAATTCATCATTTATATCAGGTATAACTCCCCAATGCAATCCCTTCCCCCTACCCCCTCCCCATGATAGGCCCCATTGTGTGATGTTCCCCTTCCCGAGTCCAAGTGAGCTCATTGTTCAGTTCCCACCTATGAGTGAGAACATGCAGTGTTTGGTTTTCTCTTCTTGTGATAGTTTGCTAAGAATGATGGTTTCCAGCTGCATCCATGTCCCTACAAAGGACGCAAACTCATCCTTTTTTATGGCTGCATAGTATTCC
>NW_022304844.1:1044-2734 GCF_002776525.5 Piliocolobus tephrosceles | reverse complement strand
CTAGGAAGAAACTGCATCAACTAATGAGCAAAATAACCAGTTAATATCATAATGGCAGGATCAAGATCACACATAACAATATTAACCTTAAATGTAAATGGACTAAATGCTCCAATTAAAAGACACAGACTGGGAAACTGGATAAAGAGTCAAGACCCATCAGTCTGCTGTCTTCAGGAGACCCATCTCACATGCAGAGACATACATAGGCTCAAAATAAAGGGATGGAGGAAGATCTACCAAGCAAATGGAGAACAAAAAAAAGCAGGGGTTGCAATCCTAGTCTCTGATAAAACAGACTTTAAACCATCAAAGATCAAAAGAGACAAAGAAGGCCATTACATAATGGTAAAGGGATCAATCCAACAGGAAGAGCTAACTATCCTAAATATATATTCACCCAATACAGGAGCACCCAGATTCATAAAGCAAGTCCTTAGAAACTTACCAAGAGACTTAGACTCCCATACAATAATAATGGGAGACTTCAACACTCCACTGTCAACATTAGACAGATCAACGAGACAGAAAGTTAACAAGGATATCCAGGAATTGAACTCATCTCTGCACCAAGCGGACCTAATAGACATCTATAGAACTCTCCACCCCAAGTCAACAGAATATACATTCTTCTCAGCACCACATCACACTTATTCCAAAATTGACCACATAATTGGAAGTAAAGCACTCCTCAGCAAATGTAAAAGAACAGAAATTATAACAAACTGTCTCTCTGACCACAGTGCAATCAAACTAGAACTCAGGACTAAGAAATTCAATCAAAACCGCTCAACTACATGGAAACTGAACAACCTGCTCCTGAATGACTACTGGGTACATAACGAAATGAAAGCAGAAATAAAGATGTTCTTTGAATCCAATGAGAACAAAGATACAACATACCAGAATCTCTGGGACACATTTAAAGCAGTATGTAGAGGGAAATTTATAGCACTAAGTGCCCACAAGAGAAAGCAGGAAAGATCTAAAATTGACAATCTAACATCACAATTAAAAGAACTAGAGAGGCAAGAGCAAACACATTCAAAAGCTAGCAGAAAGCAAGGAATAACTAAGATCAGAGCAGAACTGAAGGAGATAGAGACACAAAAAACCCTCCAAAAAATCAATGAATCCAGGAGTTGGTTTTTTGAAAAGATCAACAAAATTGACAGACCGCTAGCAAGATTAATAAAGAAGAAAAGAGAGAGGAATCAAATAGACGCAATAAAAAATGATAAAGGGGATATCACCACCGACCCCACAGAAATACAAACTACCATCAGAGAATACTATAAACACCTCTACGCAAATCAACTAGAAAATCTAGAAGAAATGGATAATTTCCTGGACACCTACACTCTTCCAAGACTAAACCAGGAAGAAGTTGAATCCCTGAATAGACCAATAGCAGCCTCTGAAATTGAGGCAACAATTAATAGCCTGCCCACCAAAAAAAGCCCAGGACCAGATGGATTCACAGCTGAATTCTACCAGAGGTACAAGGAGGAGCTGGTACCATTCCTTCTGAAACTATTCCAATCAATAGAAAAAGAGCGAATCCTCCCTAACTCATTTTATGAGGCCAGCATCATCCTGATACCAAAGCCTGCCAGAGACACAACAAAAAAAGAGAATTTTATACCAATCTCCCTGATGAACATCGATGCAAAAATCCTCAATAAAATAC
>NW_022304844.1:0-944 GCF_002776525.5 Piliocolobus tephrosceles | reverse complement strand
CAAGGCTGGTTCAACATTCGCAAATCAATAAACATAATCCAGCATATCAACAGAACCAAAGACAAGAACCACATGATTATCTCAATAGATGCAGAAAAGGCTTTTGACAAAATTCAACAGCCCTTCATGCTAAAAACGCTCAACAAATTCGGTATTGATGGAACGTACCTCAAAATAATAAGAGCTATTTATGACAAACCCACAGCTAATATCATACTGAATGGGAAAAACTGGAAAAGTTCCCTTTGAAAACTGGCACAAGACAGGGATGCCCTCTCTCACCACTCCTATTCAACATAGTGTTGGAAGTTCTGGCTAGGGCAATCAGGCAAGAGAAAGAAATCAAGGGTATTCAGTTAGGAAAAGAAGAAGTCAAATTGTCCCTGTTTGCAGATGACATGATTGTATATTTAGAAAACCCCATCGTCTCAGCCCAAAATCTTCTTAAGCTGATAAGCAACTTCAGCAAAGTCTCAGGATACAAAATTAATGTGCAAAAATCACAAGCATTCTTATACACCAGTAACAGACAAGCAGAGAGCCAAATCAGGAATGAACTTCCATTCACAATTGCTTCAAAGAGAATAAAATACCTAGGAATCCAACTTACAAGGGATGTAAAGGACCTCTTCAAGGAGAACTACAAACCACTGCTCAGTGAAATCAAAGAGGACACAAACAAATGGAAGAACATACCATGCTCATGGATAGGCAGAATCAATATTGTGAAAATGGCCATACTGCCCAAGGTAATTTATAGATTCAATGCCATCCCCATCAAGCTCCCAATGAGTTTCTTCACCGAATTGGAAAAAACTGCTTTAAAGTTCATATGGAACGAAAAAAGAGCCCGTATTGCCAAGACAATCCTAAGTCAAAAGGACAAAGCCGGAGGCATCACGCTACCTGACTTCAAACTATACTACAAGGCTACAGTAACCAAA
>NW_022304843.1:0-1337 GCF_002776525.5 Piliocolobus tephrosceles | reverse complement strand
AAAGAAAAAAAAAAAAAAGAAGTGTGACGTAGTATAATATTAGTTAGGACAGGGGCAACATATTGAGACCTCGTCTCTACAAAAATAAAAAATTGCTGAGGCGTAGTAGCTTGCACCTCTAATCCCAGCTACTGGGGAGGCTGAGGCAGGAGGACTGCTTGAACCCAGGAGTTGGAGGCTGCTGTGAGCCGTGATTGCGTTACTGCACTCCAGCCTGGGCAATGGAGCCACACTGTGTCTGGATAAAAAAAAAAAGAAAGAAAGAAAGAAAGAACAGATGGACAGGGAACAAAGTGGAGGCATATATGGTCATTTTGCACAGGAGTTAGGTGAGGCTGAGCAGCCTGGGGCTGGACAAGATGTCCTCCCTTCCAGTGCATTCTGCCTGTCCTCATGGCTGCTTGGAGCATTGGAAATGAGAAACGCTGCAGAGGGAATATTGCTTTGATTGTTGCTAGATGTGAACTGTGCCCTTAGCCAGTCAGCTTAGCCTGAGGTGGGTGGGAGGATGAGTTTAGTTGCTGGGCCACGTGCCTGGAAAGCTGTGAACATGTACCTGAAGGTTGATCTTGATAATGGCTTTCGGAAGTGGTTGGCCTTTCCTGTGCAAGGTGTGGGACAGTCCTCTTTCCTGTCTTTTTTTTTTTTTTTTTGAGACAGAGTCTCGTTCTGTCACCCAGGCTAGAGTGCAGTGTCGTGATCTTGGCTCATTGCAGCCTCCGCCTCCTGAGTTCAAGCAATTCCGCTTCAGCTTCCTGAGTAGCTGGGATTACAGGCACCTGCCACCACGCCTGGCTACTTTTTGTATTTTTAGTAGAGACAGGGTTTCACCATGTTGGCCAGGCTGGTCTCCAACTCCTGACCTCTAGTTATCCGCCTGCCTTGGCCTCCCAAAGTGCTGGGATTACAGACGTGAGCCACTGCACCCAGCCTCCTTTCTGCTTCTGAGCCAGGACTACAGAGGTGTCTGAGAGGCCATCACTCCATCGGAAAGGTGGGGGCCAGGTGGATTGATGAGACTTCAGCAGACCCTGGGATTCGGGGAGAGAAGGGGAAGTGAGAGGAAGGAAAGATGCTTGCCTCGTGCAGAAGGCCTTCGCTGAGGTCTGTCCTGGTTCCTCCAGGGTGCGCTCTGAGTCAGTACGGCGCCACCCTCCACCCGAAGTCCTTGTTAAAGTGCACTTTCTGACTGAGCCACCAGCGTGGGGCCTGGGATTCTGCACTTCTCACAAGCTCCCAGGTGATGTGGAGCCCACTGGCTGTGGGTAGCTAGGGCCTTGGGTAGGAACCGGGAGTACATCCGTGGTAGCCCCAAACCACACTAACATGGATGGAGA
>NW_022304842.1:9258-9787 GCF_002776525.5 Piliocolobus tephrosceles | reverse complement strand
TGGATATATTAAATGGGAGACTGATAAATCCACATCTAGATTTGTCTGTCTACTGCCATCTAATTCATTTTTTTTTTATTATACTTTAAGTTCTAGGGTACATGTGCATAACGTGCAGGTTACATATGTATACATGTGCCATGTTGGTGTGTTGCACCCATCAACTCGTCAGCACCCATCAATTCATCATTTATATCAGGTATAACTCCCCAATGCAATCCCTCCCCCCTCCCCATGATAGGCCCCATTGTGTGATGTTCCCCTTCCCGAGTCCAAGTGAGCTCATTGTTCAGTTCCCACCTATGAGTGAGAACATGCGGTGTTTGGTTTTCTCTTCTTGTGATAGTTTGCTAAGAATGATGGTTTCCAGCTGCATCCATGTCTCTACAAAGGACGCAAACTCATCCTTTTTTATGGCTGCATAGTATTCCATGGTGTATATGTGCCACATTTTCTTAATCCAGTCTGTCACTGATGGACATTTGGGTTGATTCCAAGTCTTTGCTATTCACAATAGCAAAGACTTGGA
>NW_022304842.1:7159-9158 GCF_002776525.5 Piliocolobus tephrosceles | reverse complement strand
GTTCTTAATCCAGTCTGTCACTGATGGACATTTGGGTTGATTCCAAGTCTTTGCTATTGTGAATAGTGCCGCAATAAACATACGTGTGCATGTGTCTTTGTAGTAGCATAATTTATAATCCTTTGGGTATATACCCAGTAGTGGGATGGCTGGGTCATATGGTACATCTAGTTCTAGATCCTTGAGGAATCGCCATACTGTTTTCCATAATGGTTGAACTAGTTTACAATCCCACCAACAGTGTAAAAGTGTTCCTATTTCTCCACATCCTCTCCAACACATATTTACTTATTTCTAACCATTTTGTGACTCCCAAAAACATAATGGATATCAAGATTTCTACAAAATAGAAATTAAAGCATAATAATGATATTCCAGTTCTCAAAAACACATTTCCAGGCATCTCTACAATTGACAAATGAAACTTACTAGAGTAATGCAAAGAAATTGCTCTGTGCATGTGTGACTAGTATTCCTAGGTCATACTTTAGCTTATCCTACTATGTGGAAATGCTACTGCTGATCTATGAATTAGCCATTATCTCAAATTTTTTTATCTAGTTTTTTATGTACACTGTCTCCCACAAGCAGGGTCTCATGCTTCAGAGAGAGAGAGAGAGAGAAGTGGCAAGCCTTAGACCTTGAGATAATCAGACGGATAGTGATGTCTTGGGAATGGCAGAGTAAGTTCTCTGAATACTAGGTCCGCTGATACAAACTACCATCGCCTGGCAAACACTGACAGAATCAGCTCTGTTTTTGGAATCTTGATATTTTGCTTTTGCACCTTTGGGATAATTGTGGGCTCTACAAAAGCAAAATATTAACGTTAAGGCACAGTCCTGGGTAGTCTGGCTTGGTATTGAAGTAACACAACTCAGAGCTACTCTGCAGAAATTAGGAGAGTAGGATTATCTTTTAACTCCAGAGGCATTTAAACAAAAAAGAAAAACCTCTGTCCAGTCACTTGCTTGCTGCTGAGATAACGAAACATAGAATTCAGTAACTACACAGCATAAGAAATACAATCTTTGCAAAACTCACCAAATGGACAAGTAAAGCCCTAAAAAAATAACACCAGCAAACCTAGGGGAATGAGGAGAATCTAATTCCCAGAGTTACCACATGTAAATATTCAAACTGCACAGTGTTATGAGGAGAATCTAATCCCGGAGTTGCTACCTTTAAATATTCAAACACCACAGTTGTGTTTTTTTAACAATCACAAGGCATAAAAAGAAAAAGGAAGTACGGCCTATTCACATGGGGGGGGGGAAGACAGCTGGTTGTGAGGAAGCACAGACACTGGAATTAGTAGATAAAACCTTTAAATTAACTATCTGAAAAATGCTTAATAGGCTAAAGGAAGTCAAGGCTAAACAACTGAAGAAAACTGGGAAAGTAATGTCTAAAGAAGTAAAATATTAATAAAGAAGAAATAATTAAAAAGGATCCAAAGATGAATTCTAGTGCCAAAAAGTAAAATAGTTTAAATTAAAAAATAGTAAAATAATTCAACAGCAGCTTTCTGAAGGCAGAAGAAAGAATTCGTGAATTTGGAAATAGGAATTAGAATGATCAAGTCAGGACAGATTAAAGAAATAGTCACTGAAAACTTCGTAAGTTCGATGGGAGGGTATGAGCTACACATTCAAGAACTTAAAAAATACTCCAAATAGGACCAACTCATAAAGATCCCAGACATAAACCTGATCAAATTTTTGAAAAGATAAAATATTGAAAACAAGCAAGTAGCAAGTTTTACATACAAGGGTTCCTCAATAGGACTAACAGCTAATTTCAGTAACTTTAGAACAAAATATTTAAAGTATTGAAAGAAAAACAGTAAAGTCAGCCAAAAATTCTATGTTCAGTAAAACTACTCTTCAATACACAAAAGTTGAGGAAATGATTTTCTGGTAGACCTTCCCTACAAAAATGCTGAAGTGAATCCTTCAAGATGAATTCAAGCACTACAGTATGCAAAGACATATGGAAA
>NW_022304842.1:0-7059 GCF_002776525.5 Piliocolobus tephrosceles | reverse complement strand
TAAGAATGTTAGAAAGGTAACCGTAGTTGTAAATATAAATGACAGTACTGTATTTTTTGTTTGTAACTCCTCTTGTTTTCTACATGATATAAAAAATAATGCATGAAATATATAAATCCATGTTAATTTGCACATAGTGTATGAAGATAAAATTTATGAAGTTGTAACTTAAAGACAGGATGAGGCTGAATAGGGGCAAAGTTTTCATATGTTTCTTATAAATTTGGATGTTGATTGTAATCCACATGGTAACCACTAAGAAAATACCTAAAAAGGGAAGACAAAAGAGATGAGAAATCAAAAAAAAAAAAGAATAAATCAAACACTTAAAGAAACATGTTTAATGGAGAGAATGATAAAGTGGATAGATCATCTAAACACAAGATAGAAAATTGAGAATCTGAACAACATCTCAGCAAGACCTAACAGACATATTGAATAACCCACCAACAAAAGCATAATTTTCATTCTTTTTGAGGCACATGAGATGTTCTCTGGAACAGATCATATATGGGGCCACAAAACCAGTCTCAAATTGTAAAATACAGTAATTATACAAAATATATTTTCTAAACAGAAGGGAATAAAGCTCAAACTTAGTGATAAGGAAAACTTGGAAAATTCATAAATGCAGGGAAATTTAAAAACACACTTTGAAACATGTATTGATGTAGAAATCACAAAGGAAATTAGAAAATATGTGGAGACCATGCAAACAAAAGCACAGTATACCAAAAGTGATTAAGTGCAATAGCTGTAAACACCTACATTAATGAAGAAGAAGCATAAAGTAGACCCAGAGGTAGGTGAAGGAAGGAAATAGATCAGAGTAGAGACAAATGAAATAAAGACAAGAAGAAACAATAGAATCATTGAAAACAAAAGCTGTTTCTTTAACTTAAATAAAATCAGAGCTGAATGGAGGGACATAACTGCTGACCTTACAGATACAAAAGGATTATAATGTGATGCTGTGAACACCTGTAGGTCGACAAATTAGATGGAAAAATTCATAGAAACACATAAATTACAAAACTGATTCAAGAAAATATAGAAAATCTGAACAGAACTACAGTCAGCAGATTGAACCAATATTTAAAAATGCTCACAAGAAAAAATATCAGATTGATGGCTTTGTTGGTGAAATTCTAACAAACATTTATTCAAAGCACATTTATTCAAACCAATTCTCAAAATTTTTCAAAAAATAGAAGAGAAGGGAATACTTCCTATGAGGCCAACATTAGCCTGCTACTAAAGCCAGGGGATGGGAGGAAGGAATAAACATCACAAGAAAATAAACAAACAAATATATATATGTATATATGTGCAAATTCCATCACAGCATCACACATAATAGCAAGTCAAATCAGAGCATATTAAAAGTATTATACATGATGACCAAATGTGATTTATCCCAGGAATGAAAGGGTAGGTCTGTATATGATAATCAAATTAATATACCACATTAATAGGAAAGCATGACAAAAATCCAACATCCATTCATGATAAAAAAAAAAATACTCAATGTACAAAAATTGAAAGTAAATTCTTCCATATGACAAAGGGTATATATGCAAAGCCAACAGCTAGCATCATAGCCAGTGGGAGAAGACCAGAAATCTTTAGTACTAAAATCGGAAACAAGACAAGGATGCCAATTTTTATGACTTCTGTTTGACATCCTGCTGGGTGTTCTAGCCAGAGCATTTAAGCAAGAAAAGGAACTAAAAGGCAGTCAAATTGGAAGGAAAGAAGTACCTCTACTTGTAAATGCCAGTATGCTAAATGCAGAGAATGTCAAAGAATATACACATATATACAATGCACGCACATAAATTCACAAACGACTTTAGAAAGCCTGGAAGGTACAATAAAAATTAATTGTGATTCTACACATAAGCAATGAACAATCTAAAGGATGAAATTAAGAATTTCTATTTAAAGTAGTACCCAAAAGAATAACTAGAAATGAATTTTACCATTGAGAGGAAAGATTTGTACACTGAAGACTACAAAACATTCCTGAAAGAAATAAATACATGAAAAATATATTCTGTGTTCATTAATTGAAATAGTTAATATTAAAATAACTATATTTCCCAGTGATCTACCAATTAATGCAATCCCTAGGAAAATCACAATGGCCTTATTCCTCCCAAAATGGGAAGTTAATGTTCAAATTCATATGAAGTTGCAACATGTCCCAAATAGCTAAAAACATGTCTTGAAAAAAGAACAAATTTGAAGAACTCACATTTTTTTTCTCAAAACTTACCAAAAAGCAACTGTAATCAAAAGATTGTGGTACTGGCATAAAGATTCCACATAAACGTGGAATCATACTGAGTGTCCAGAAAAAAAATCATGTTTATGGTCATTTAATACTTGGCAAAGTTGTCAATTCTATTCACTGAGAGACAGAATGATCTTTTCAGAAAATGGTATTGTGGCAACTGGATATCCAACGTATAAAATAATGAAGTTGGACTACATATAACAGTTATTCAACATGGATTAATCGCCTAGATATAATATCTAAAACTTTTAAAGTCTTAGATAAAACATAGGGGTCATTTCATGACCTTGGATTTGGCAATTGATTGTTATATGTGAAACCAAAAGCCTGGGTAACAAAAGGAAAATAGATAAATTATATTACCTAAAATTTTTTTAAAATGTGCATCAAAGAACATTATCACAAAAGTAAAAAGATAACCTACAAAATGGAAAGAAATATTTTCAAACATTACATCTGATAAAGGTCTAATACCTAGGACATATAAAGAATTCCTATAACTAATACAAAGACAAAAAATTCTATTAAAAATGGCCAAAGGGATTGAACAGCTATGTCTCCAAAGAAGATATACAAATGGACAAGCACATAAGCAAAGATACTCATTAATTATTAGTGATGCAATTCAAAACACAATGAAGTACCACTTTACATGCCTAGGATGGTGATTTTTTAAAAAAAGAAAACTGACAAGCATTAGTGAGGATACAGGGCGATCCTCACCCTTGTACATTTCTAGTAGAGGTATAAAATGCTTCTGCTGCTGTGGAAAATAGCTTGGAGATTCTTCAGAAAGTTAAACGTAGGTTGGCCATCAGCAAGATGGTAGAATAGGACTCCCCAGAACTCATGCCCCTGCAGAAACATCAATTTGAACAACTATCCATGCATGCAAAAACCTTCACAAGAGCTATGAAATTCAGATGGGAGATTTCAGCACCTGCTGTAACACGGAACTGAAAATAGATGCATTGAAGAGAGGAGGAATGACTGGTTTACGGAACTCCCATCATCCCTCTTCCAGCCCCAGGCAGCACAGTGTGGAGAGTGATACCTCTGAATTAGAGAACAAGAGGAAAATGAGCACCAGATTTTGTCTCAGACCCTGACACTGGACCCATCCCAGTAAAAGACAGTGGTGGACAGTCACCCATGGCCCCAGCCCAATGAAACACCAAGCATTCCACAACCTCAGTCTCCAGGCTTGTGTAGCCACCCCAATGGCAGGTCAATCCCAGTGGCCCTAGGCTCCAGACTGCCCCAGAACAGGCTAGCCCTGCAGCCATAGACTTCAAGCCTACCTCAGCATTAGGTAGAGCCCCACAGCAACTGTAGTTGTACACATGGTTAGTACACATGGACTCCGCCTCCAGACCAGGACAAGCCCTGGGACCCCAGACTCCAGGTATGGTACCTGCATACTGAATTTCCACGCATGTCTCAGCTCCAGGCAGAATCCCACAGCACAGGCTCCAGGCCTGCCAAGTAGACTTGGTCTCCAGATATTTACCAGTGCCAGGCTGACCCTACTGGCCCCAGGGTTTAGACTGCCATAAGCACTGGGAACAGCATCTCAGCCCCAGACTTTAAGGCCATCCTAGCATTAAGTAGGCCACCACAGCCCTAGTCATCAAGGTGGCAACTTCAGACTCATCTTCCTGCCTCATCTCTTTGAATTCAGGATCTAAACTCACCAAGCAAGGACAGCCCTTGTGACCTCAGACTCCACATTTTCCTGGTACCAGATTAGCATCCCTGGTGTAAAATACCAGGTAGACATCCCTGAACATAAGCTTCAGGCTTGTCCAGTATTGATCCAATTCCTATGGATCATGGCTTCACCCTTCAACTAGCTCCAGTAACCCAGGCTCCAGCAGACCCAGGATAAATCAGGTCTGTCTCTGTGACTCACAGTCAGCCCAGAGTGTGGACCTAGGCTTTATGCCAGCCCCAGCACTTGGATGGCCCTAGGCCCCAGGCCTTTCTCCATAACCCAAGCTCCAGGGCACCCATGTGCCAGGCCCACTCCAGTGCCAGGCCAGCTCCTGTGAACCCTGGCTTCAGGCTGACCCCCAGGGGCTGAAGCTTCAGGTCTAAAACATAGCTTATAACCTGAGAAAGATTAACATGACCAAGTAGGGAAAAAGAGTTGTAACCCAATTATATGATTGCGTGAATGTTACCTGAATATGAGACTGTATAAATCTGTAGATAAATGCACAGTGGTGAGATTATTTTGATCTTTGAGATTTAATTTCTTTCGTGCTGCCTAGAAAACGTCAATTGACATTCTATTTATATTTTACTATAATATTCCATGAATTACATGTAAGCCACCTGAAATCCTTTGTGAATGAAGGCAGAAGAATAAAAGATTAAGAATATGATTGACAACCTAGAAGAAATGGAAGCTATTACCAATAAATGGCTTTCTCAGACATTCATGATCATCTTTTCAAAAAAAATTGTTGTTTGTGATTGAAGTTATCAGTTTAAAATACACTATTATGACTTTAAGATGTTTTATGCAATTGCAATGGTGACCACAAGAAAAATATCTACAGAATAAACACAAAGATAAATGAGAAGGGAATCAAAACATGTTACTACGAAAGTTGGGCTGGGAGCAGTGGCTCACACCTGTGATGCCAGCACTTTGGGAAGCTGAGGCTGGCGGATCACATGAGGTCGGGAGTTCAAGACCGCCTGACCAACATGTAGAAACACCATCTCTACTAAAAACACAAAATTAGTTGGGTGTGGTGGCGCATGCCTGTAATCCCAGCTACTTGAAAGACTGAGACAGGAGAATTGCTTGAATCAGGGAGGTGGAGGTTGGGGTTAGCTGAGATGGCACCACTGCACTCCAGCCTGGGCAACAAGAGTGGAACTCCATCTCAAAAAACGAAACAAAACAACAAAACATGTCACTACTAAAGTCAACACAATATAAAGGAAGGCAATGAGAAGAAAGGGGGAACACATAAAGCTACAGAACACACTTAATAAAGTTAACAGAAGTATAGTAGTAATTTCTGGTCTATGCGTTATTACCTTACCTGTCCTTTTGTAAATGGCTGATTTCACTTAGCATAACGTCCTTGAGGTTCATTTACATTGTAGTATGTGACAGGGTTTCCTTCTTTTTTTAAGGCTCCATAATATTCGATCACATGTACATAATACATTTTCTTTATCCACTTATTTGTTAATCAACATTTGGGTTGCTTCTTAGTTCTTGTAAATAATGTTGCAGCGAACATGAGTGTGAAAATATTTTGTCTAGATCATGCTTTTAATGTGTGTATATACCAAGAAGTGGGATTGCTAGATAATATGGTAATTCTGTATTTAAGGAACCTCATTATTGTTTCCTAAAATGGCTGCACCATTTTAGGAAATTTTCACCAACAGTGCACAAAAATTACAATTTTCCACATCAATACTTTTTATTTTCTGTTGTTTTGATAGTGGCCATCCTAATGGAGCTGAGGCTATGATATCTCATTGTGTTTTTTATTTGCTTTTAGTTTATGATGAATGATGTTGAACATTTTTTCATAGGCTTGTTGTTCATTTGTATATCTTCATTGGGCGACTGTGTATTGAAGTCTTTTGGTCATTTTTTAATTGGTTATTTTTGTTGTTTTTGTTGCTGTTGAGTTGTAGAACCTACTCACATATTCTGAATATTCATCCTTTATCATACACAGGATTTGCAAATATTTTCTCCCTTTCTGTAGATTGCCTTTTCACTTTATTTACTATTTTGTGTGATAGAGTTTTTAAGTTTGATGTAGTCTTATTTGTCTATTTTTCTTTTGGATGCCTGTGTTTTTCATACCTTTCCCAAGAAATCATTGCCAAATCTAATGGTCTGATGTTTTCCCCTACGCTTTTTCCTAGGAGTTTGATAGTTTTAGGTCTTAAGTTTATGTTTTTAATTCATTTTCAGGTAATTTTTGTATACGGTATTAGGTAAGAGTCTCAATATATTCTTTTTCATATGGAGATCCAATTATCTTAAAACCATTTTTTTTTCACAAAAAGACTGACAGTTCCCCGTTATGTAGTCTTGGTCCCTTGTCAAAGATCCTTTGGTTGTATATGGAAGGGTTTATTTCTAGGTGCTCTGTTTTGTCCCACTGACGTCTATATTGGTCTATATGCCAATGACACGCTACCTTGATTATAGTATGTTTTGAAATTAGGAAATGTAAGAATTCCAAATTCATTAGTATTTTTTAGTACTATTTTGGACATGTGGGTCTCTTGACATTGAAATTTCCTGTAAGTTTTGGTTCTACTTTCTATTTCTTATAAAAAATTGCCAGCTGGGTGTGGTGGCTCAAGCCTCTAATCCCAGCACTTTGGGATTAGAGGCAGGCAGACCATGAGGTCAGGAGATCGAGACCATCTTGCCCAACATGGTAAAATCGCGTCTCTACTAAAATGCAAAAATTAGCTGGGCATGGTGGTGTGTGCCTATAGTCCCAGCTACTCAGGAGGCTGAGGCAAGAGAATTGCTTGAACCTGGGAGGTGGTGGTTGCAGTGAGCTGAGATCATGCCACTGCACTCCGGCCTGGCAACAGAGCAAGACTCCATCTCAAAAAAAAAAAAAAAAAAAAAAAAAATTCCATTGAGATTTTGATAGCAATTGCATCTGTAGTTAACTAGGTACTATAGACATTTTAACAATATAAAGTCTTTTCATCTATAAACACAGAATGGCTTTCTACTTATGTGTACTTCTGGTTTC
>NW_022304841.1:0-10355 GCF_002776525.5 Piliocolobus tephrosceles | reverse complement strand
CCCGTCTCGGCCTCCCAAAGTGCTGGGATTACAGGCTTGAGCCACCGAGCCCGGCCAAATTTTTACTTTGTATAACATCTAATTAAATTGAGGTTTAGGCCGGGCGCAGTGGCTCAAGCCTGTAATCCCAGCACTTTGGGAGGCGGAGACGGGTGGATCACGAGGTCAGGCGATAGAGACCAACCTGGCTAACACGGTGAAACCCCGTCTCTACTAAAAATACAAAAAAAAACTAGCCGGGCGAGGTGGCGAGCGCCTGTCATCCCAGCTACTCCGGAGGCTGAGGCAGGAGAATGGAATGAACCCGGGAGGCGGAGCTTGCAGTGAGCTGATATCCGGCCACTGCACCCCAGCCTGGGCGACAGAGTGAGACTTCGTCTCAAAAAAAAAAAAAAAAAAAGGTTTAAAGAAAATATCAGGTCCAGACTAAATTTATTTCATGTGGTAAGCTAACATTGATGACAGCAATCTTGAAAGCTGATGAGGAGATTCATGGTTATATATAGGTTTAAACTGAGACTGTGACAAGGAATTCACGTGTCCACCACGGGCACAAAGAAAGGAAATTCTGGCAAAGTTACACTTGTCAGGAATATGACCTAAATTTACACCCCAGCGGGCTATGTGATTGATATTGTGGAATTTGTATCAATCACCAATCTCACTGATTAAAAGCAATGCATTATTTCTTTCTTTGATTCATGAAAATTGTGAGTTGGTGAGGTGTCATGGCCGTCTCTGTTCAAGTTTAATCAGGAACTGATGTCTCTGTGGCAGGAGTAAGAGTATATTATCATGTGCTTTCTCTCAAAGACTTCTACCTAAAAATGACACACTACTTTTTCCCTTGTATGTCACTGGCTCAACTGATAGGAATTAACTTGAAGGAGTTGGGGAGTTCATCATATGCCAAAAGAGAGGACGAAGGAAAATATTGACAAATGACTTCTAATATCTATATTATGGCATAAAGGCATTCTGACATCATCATGGCTTTTTAAATAAAGTTTTTTTTTTGGAACTTTTATCAGGTAGCTATGGTTATCAGAAGTTTGTAGATAAAATGTATAATATTTTTATATTTTATTAAACAGTGAACCATTTTTATATTTTATTGTTAAATAAAAATATTAAAAATTAAAGTAAAATTTTAGATTGATTTTCCTTTTTCAAACTCATTAAAAAGTCAGATGTGTGAAATTATTGCATCTATTTTCAGCATTTCAGCAAGTATAGGAAAAATAATACCTTCATATCCAGAAAATAACTATTACTATTAGTGTATGTTTTTTCTAATTGCCACTTCTTCTATAATATGTTTCAATAACAATAATCTATTTCAATTGTCTCATTTTTTTTCATTTAGATTAAGATTGGAACTGCCAAAAGGATAGTCAAATGAATTTATCTTACAAAAGAAAAAATAAAATAATGCTTGGAATTCATAGCAGTAGAAGGAAAAACATTTTGTTCTTACATAGTTTTAAATAGTGTATGATTTCTCCAATCAAACTTCAAGAGAAAATCAAAGTTATATTAACTTATAATTATATAATCTAATATAATGTTTTATAGAATATTTAATTTTATAAACCCAAAGATTTCTTTTCTGCTTTGAAACCAGAAGAAGGGAGTTAATAATATATTAAACGTACACAGGAAATGGTACTTCTAGTAAATATAGGGAGGTCACAGAACTAAAAATTACTTTTGTATTTGACTTTTTGCTGTTTTGAATCTCAGTGTGGCTTTCTGTGTATGAGTGGGGGATGAGGAACATGGAAAGATTGATTTATCATCAAAAACAAGATTTCTTAAAAATGTCATATGTTGTGTATTACCATAGTAAATAACAGATGGATTTGGGCATTTTAATTATTGAATATTACCAACTTTTGAATACTGCATATATCATTAGAAAATGATACGTTTCTAGACTCTTTCATAGATGATTGGTAGAGTGACTACAATGAGCTACTCAATTTTTCATTCAGGGTTTTTGACCTGTCCAGATCCATTATAATTGTGAATTAACAGTAATTATGCAAACAAAAGTGTTTTAAACCATTTGTGTGATAGATTTTTTTTTCTTTTCCCTTTCTTAGAAAACCAGAAATATTTAGATAAAATATCTTTCATCTTCTGACAATATGAGATAGATACTTGGTGAATCAAGATATAGGAAACCAGAAGTAAAGCAGATTGAAATTAAACTAACAATTATCTTCTGAATGTCTGTGTGCCCCCAAAATTCCTATGTTGAAATCTAATCCTCAATGTGGTGGTATTACAGAGTGGACCTTTAGGAGGTCATGAGGGTGGGGACCTCATTAATGAAATTTGTTTTCATATGAGGGGCTGAAGAGACCAGGGGCCTTTCCTTTCACCACGTGAGAACACAGAGAAAAGGTGGCTGTTTATGAACCAAGAAGCAGGTGCAGTGCTCGCCAGACACCAAATCTGCTGGTACTTTGGTCTTAGACTTCCCAACCTCCAGAATCATGAGAAATAAATTTCTGTTTTTCATAAGCTACCTACTTTATGGTATTGTGTTATAGTAGTCCAAATAGGATAAGACACTAACCCGATATGAATCAACCTGTAGGCATCTCTGCTGTATAGTATAAAAGTTATTAAGATATACTGGAGTCATTTGTGGCATTACTTAGTTGCATATAAAATTAAGTCTTCTTCTTATTTGATAACTATACAGTGCCATTAAACATATTTGCTTTAGACAAAAATTAATAGTTTTTATGTGTGGAGTTCTTTATATTGTCACATCATTTATTCTTCATTGTGAATGTCCCTGAAAAGTAGTTGTCAATATACCTAATTATAATGATGAATAGTAAATTACTCAGAAAGCTTACATGGCTTTCTTAGAACCTTCAAGCTAGTCATCATAGATTTAAATTAAATTATTGGACTACAAAACACGTTCTCTTTCTACTATACCCTTCTGAATATTTGGTAGATTAGACTAAAGACAAACAAATTAAAGAATTTAAAAAGAATTTTTCTTGTTACTCTGAGTAAATGGAGTGCATTTCTTATTTTAACATTGTGGTTAAAACATTGTGAACATATTTCTATTTTATTATAATTGTTCAGGCAGATTTTATGTTCCAATAATGTCCACAATATCTCCTATCCCACATGTTCTTCTACCAACATGACTTAAACACTTTTCTCATTGACAGGTAGGGTCTAGCTTTCTTCCTATCGAATCTGGGAGGGGTTGTGACTTTGAAACAAGTGATGCTATGTCATTTCCACATTTAAGTCAGAAAAGGCAATACAGCTTCCACTTGATTATCATGAGATGCTTGCTCTTGGAATCTGGCCAATAAACACTTTCTGGGTAAGCCAAGCCATGGGAAGGAGCCAGGGCCCACAACACCTGCTAAGCTCCCAGCTGAGAGCCAGCCCCAACTTGCCAGCCACATCAAGGAGCCACTTTGGAAGTGATTCCTCCAGCCTCTAGTTTAGCCACAGTGACTGACACCTTTTAAACAAGAGACAATTGTCATATTTGATCTCTGCTGATATTGAATATTTGTGAGAAGAATAAATTATTGTTGTTTCTGACACTAAGCTATGGGATGATTTATTATGCAGCCACAGATAAGAAGTTATCTAAGGTACAATTTTCTCTAAGAAAGATTTAACAATTTCTATATTTAGGGTAAAACAACAAAATTATTTAATGGGTATTTATAAGAGGTTTTTATTTTCTTGCACTCATAACTATTCATCTAGGATGGGACTGCTTTTTGTCTAAACTACTGTAAAATAAAATATATCTAATAATGGATCATTACCTCCTTACCTCATTAAAAGCAGCTCTCTTATTGAGGAAGAACACATTTTAAAAGACACTGTTTTCATAAGAGAAATGTTTTTAAACCTCTGGTTTGGCAGGAAAATTCAAAGTTTAAAAGCATTGGTTGTATTTGTGAAGCACTTTTTATATTAATTGTTAGAGAATGTCAAAGTCCCTTGTGGTGCACAAGGCAAAACAAGCTGATTAAGAGGCTTAGTATTATTTTTAAATTACTTAATTGCCATTTAATGAAATAGGGAGCTCCAACTTCCACGCTACCTAATAAAATGGTTACCCTGCAAGGAATGAATTGCTGGTTGCATTGACCTTGCAGAGCAAGCTGCGTTTAGAAAAGCCACATAATACATTTCTACAATGATGGTATAGGGACTGAAAGCCATATTACTGGAAATGTGCATGTTAGCGTTTATATCCCTTTTATAATTGCTGAAATAATGGCCAACATACATTAAGAAATGTCTGGGTATTCCACTGGGTGCTCTGACTGCAGTCAAACCACACATATGAACACCTCTTAATTGCCAAAGTAATTTCTAAAGAACTGAAAACACAGTTCATTTGCTTTTCCACCCTGCCCTTGGGAACCTGCAATTTTGCTTCATTACAACCACTCAACCTTTAGCCCTCATCCACTTCAAAAAGGTTTGCAGTGTTTTATGTACAATAAATCAGCATCCTTATGCCGTCATGCACAATTCCATTATGTTTGCTAGCACCTCTACTTTTAAGTTCAGAATTAGCTAAGGTCAAAGACAAAAATTTAGTCATATCAATGCATGCTTGTAAGATGTGCCTACCTGAAATATAAGTGTGTCCCCTTTCACTTAGCAAGACAATTACATATTTCGGAAGGAAGGCTAAGTTATCATCTGTTTTGTTTACTGCTTCATCTCATGGCACTAATTAGCTGGATAAGAAAAAGGAAATTGAGGAATGCATACGGTATTTCAGATTTCCTATAACTGCTCCCAAACACTAATTTGTATGGTAAATTTACTTATCTGTATCCATATCTACACACACATATACCATCATGTATATATGTAGCTATACATGCATATACACACACATATACGCAAACCATTAGTAAATTATTAGTGTGTGTGTATATTTTTCATACATATAACAATTATATACAAATCTTCTACTTGTGATCAGTTTTTATATCCTTTTTAATGTTCACCTTATATTTACTTTCTTTCTTCACTTGTCTTACATTATCCACATTGTTTCCTTTTTGCTTTTGTCTTGTAGCCTAGTATCTGTCACTGTCTAAACCACCTCCTACCTGTATATATTATGTATCTTACCTGTTGGTGACTGATCAAAATTAACTCCCCTATTCTCAGATTCCAGTACCCAGATTTTCCTGTCCTTACCCACTTTTAGTTCATGAACTTCAGGTGAAGGTGACAGTCTCTACAGTTGGCTTCCCACTTTAGCTTGTTCAGTCAATGCAATCCATTGTCATAACTACTGTGATTGCCTTGGGTTGGGTTTGTGACATACAGTTAGCCAGTGAAAAGAATCTGGAAAAGCTTGTAGCTCTTCTAGGAAAGATATATTCACTTTCTAAAACTGTGTTAAGCTGGTTGTATATTAGTCTTGAATACCTTGTGGTATTTCATATATTCATATATTCATATGTTTCATAGCCTGAGATAAGCATGACTAAGAATGAATACAAAGAGAGATGAAAACAGAGTTTTGATAGTGTACTTAAATATTTGGATCCAGCATACTTTAGGTTACACATGTTTCAGTTATATAAAGCAACAGTACCCCTTGCCTCCTCTACCCCACGGTATTCTTAAGTCAGTTGGATTTCTCTTACTTGCAATGAAAACAAATTCTAAGTATAAAATTCTTGATTATTTCCTGTTTCTACATTTATGTCCCTTTGGATTTCTATTTGTTGTCTAAAGTATCCCTCATCAACCAATGTTCTATTTTATTTTGTTCAGGCTACTTCACTTTTTCTCTTTTCTTTCAAGTTTATGTGGCATTACTTCCCCCATTTCCTTTAGTCTTCCGTCCGTTACTCTGTTACTAGCTCAATTTTTTTTTTTTTTTTTTTTTTTATCTGCTGTAGCTGGAGCTGATAAAAATTGTTTTTTCTCTAAGATATACTTTCTGACTTATGAGCAAGGTATACAGCTTTAGTAAACTTGGCATGTTTAGAGAAATTCTAGTCACCAAACAGAGAAACTCTATGTTTTCCTTAAACCATTCAAGGGTAATAGCAGTCATTGCTTTCTATCCCCTGTGACATTTTCCTTCAGTATCATTATCTCTTGATTTTAGCAACTAGGCCGTTTCAGAAGTAGTAAAGTCCGAAATCCTACGGAACCAACAAATTATTCTTAAATATATATATAACTTCAATATAATTAGAAATTTATTAAGTATATAATAACAATTCATAATAAACAAAGAATACAATTGTATTTCATAGATGACATACATGAAATATAGAGGACCTACAGTAAAAATATATAATGTGTGGCATTTCTTACATTAGATTGTATCTGTTCACATTCAAAACTCTTAAAAATATTATTTCGAAATATCAATGAAAGTGAAACTATATTTATAAAATTAAATCAAGTGTAAAATAAAGGATAATAGATAAATTGCAATAGACATGTCATCATATCTGTGATTATCTATGACAATCAAAATTCATTATCCTTCAAATAGTAATTGACCTTCCTTTTCTTTTGATTTTTGGCCCAAAACATTAATTTATATTCAGAGAGTGCTTACAAATAAATAAATAATCATGGCTGATACTGAAAAGTTTCACAGATCTGGGTGATATCCAAAATTCCAAATGATTTTTGAGGGTTATCCAACTGCAGTAGATCAAGAAAGTACAATTTGACAAACCTTTCAGAGCTTATTGTTATGACGTGGGGAGTAAATATGACATAATCCTATTCCTTAGCTAGAGTCTATTGCAGGAGAAGATTAATCCACATATTGGCATGCAATGGGATTGGCAAAAGTTGTTTTGGGAAGACAAGACTAAAGATATCTCACTATTTCTGATGAAGTTAATGAAAGACGCCACAGAAAGAAATTATGTTTAAATAAGAGCAAGAGGATATATAAAATACAGGGTGGAGGTAATCTATTTCAAGTACATGAACAAGAATATTCAAATAAATGAAAATCTAAGGGCATATTGACAAAGTCTCTTTGATAAAACTTAGGCAGGCTCCTCTGAGCCCTCTTTTCAAGTAAGCATAAAATAAATAAATAAGTTGTGGTATTACCAAGAATGAAATATTATTTAGTATGACATGAATGAATCTTCGGTACATTATACTGAGCAAAGCAAAGCCAATACCAAATGTTACATATTGTGTGATTCCACTTATATAAGTTCTAAAATGTTATGAACAATTTTATAGTGATAGCAATCAAAATACAGTTCATGTGGAGTGGACATTGACTGGAAGTGGGCTATAGGGCCCTAGACCGACTAAAATATTCTATATCTTGACTAAGTTTATGAAAACATTTACATTGGTCAAATTTATTAAATTTTAAATTTAGAATTTGTATATTTAACTGTTTTACTCAACTGAAAATTTAACCAAAAAGGAAATGCAATGAAAATCACACAAAATGTTATAAACAATCCGATATTTACAAAGTATGAGAAAAATAAAGACATTTTAACATCTGCAAGATGTCAAAAATGTATTTGCATACACCCTTTTTATGAAGCTTCTTGAAGTTGTGCTCTATCAATTAAGGGAATATTTCAATACATACTAAGACACAGAATATAGAAAACTGAGACTACAACTCAGATATTAAGTATAGTGAATCCCCAAGGTTATGATAAAAAAGATTCCAGGTCAAAAAGCATGCATCAATATTAGAGAACAGGCAATTCAAATTGGTTGGGTTTGCAGTCTTCTAGAGAAATTTCTTTAGGCAAATCAAATGGTAACACCATCAGTAGGAGAGCTAGGAGACTCCAATTACAGAAAATATAATGGACCAAAGGTCCCAGCAGCAGTGTTCAGAAATCTGTAGTTGGATTTACAATTGGGTCACCTCAGGACATTACTTGTTTTTAATATTTTTAAAAAGTATACAGCGGGAATGTATACTAATTATAACTATATAGCTCAGTGAATAATTACAAAGTGAACACACTCATCTTATTGATACCATAGTCAAATGCCCCAGCCTCTGCACAATCCCAATATCCTCTCCCCTCTCAAAGTTAACCATTTAACTTCTAACATCATAGTGACTTTTTTACTGTCTTTGAATATCATATAAATAGAATGTAGCATTATATTCTGCTTGGTTATGCTGGCTGCATTAATAGTGTTTTTTCTATTCTCTTGAAGAGTTTAAGACACTTATTTTTTTTTACTTCCTTAAATGTGGAGAAGTAAGTGGAGAAGACATCTGGCTTGCAGCAGGATGAAGTTTCAAAGTATCCAGGAAGCTTGCTCTATCAAGTAGATCAAGTATCGTTTGTTTCCTTTCTTCTTTTCCCTGTTTCACTTCCTCACTCTCCAAAGAGCCTTTTCTGGGATCGTCATTCAAATTAACTCTTTGCACTTGAGACCTTGACTCAGAGTCGGTTTTTATGGGAACACACACCAAGGCAATTTTAGTGGATGTTGTTTGTTCTACCTTCATACTTTCTTGCATTCCATCCCCTGGTTCTTTGCTTTCCTCCTCTAACCATTATATGTATTGTTTGTTTGTTTGTTTCTATGTCTACACCTGTTTTTCTCCTCAGGGGTCTTCCTTAGGCTATTAAGCATGTTTTTCTGGAAGTGTCTTAATAAATCACTTACACAGAAATCTTCTCTCACTGCTTGCTTCAAGGCCTAAGACAGCAATCTTCTCCATATTTCCCCTACTCAATCATCTCTTCCACTATTTATTATAACTATTACTTATATGTTTTTAACTAAGTATTTCAAGTTATACAATTTCTCTGATAGCACAGGAAAATAATAATCCATACAAGTTTTTTCAGAATGAATTTTTTTGGTTGTTTATTTTCCATCTTGATATGGGACATTCAATCTTTACTTGTGTAGTATTTTTGCATAAAACTTAGTTTAATTCCTTTCTATTTAATATTCATTTTTAAAGAGAGCCCATTGTAGATTAATTTATCATATATAGGGTGAGAAAGTAACTAAGAAAATGAAATGGGGCAGTTAAGCACTCCAGTTTACAAGTTTGACTTAGAAAATGTCATTCCTGAATCAGGTAGTCATCTTTGAAATGTTTTTACGTGGCTTAATATTAGGATTTAAATAGTTGTTATACGACTTGCAGAAATGTTCTGTAAGCAAGACATTTTCCTTTTTCATATGTTTTCACGTCTATTGTCAAAACCTGCAAAACCGATTTCTTTTCTTCCTTCCATGTTTCTTGCCTTTCAAAGAATATATAAGATCTTTTTCCTTAACTGAGATCAGTATTTTTTAAAATGATTAAATATGAGAATAACATCACCTTTATTTATTTATTTATTTATTTATTTATTTATTTATTTAAGATCGAGTCTTGCTCTCTCGCCAGGCTGGAGTGCAGTGCTGTGATCTTGGCTTATTGCAACCTCTGCCTCCTAGGTTCAAGCGATTCTCCTGCCTGAGCCTCCCAAGTAGCTGGGACTACAAATGTGTGCCACCACACTCAGTTAATTTTTCTATTTTTGGAGACGGGGTTTCACCACGTTGGCCAGTATGGTCTCCATCTCTAGACCTCGTGATCCACCCACCGCGGCCTCCCAAAGTTCTGGGATTACAGGCATGAGTCACCTCGCCCAGCCCATTATCTCTATTTAAAGAATAATTTAAATTCTGTTTAATCTTACGTAAATGCCAAGTTTAGAATCATAAAGTAACTCTTAGTGTTCTCCATTTTTCATATTCTCTGATTTAGATAAAATTTTATTTTTTTTATTTTTTTTTATTTTTTTCCTCATAGATATGTAGTTTTATTGTATTATTATCATTATCATACAAGAATATAGACAGAATGGTTTATATATTTCTTAGGCAGTGCATTTTTTACTTTTTCCCTTCAAAGTTGCCTTTAGTATTCTTTTTTTTTTTTTTTTTTTTATTATACTTTAAGTTCTAGGGTACATGTGCATAACGTGCAGGTTACATATGTATACATGTGCCATGTTGGTGTGCTGCACCCATCAACTCGTCAGCACCCATCAATTCATCATTTATATCAGGTATAACTCCCCAATGCAATCCCTCCCCCCTCCCCCCTCCCCATCATAGGCCCCAGTGTGTGATGTTCCCCTTCCCGAGTCCAAGTGAGCTCATTGTTCAGTTCCCACCTATGAGTGAGAACATGCGTTGTTTGGTTTTCTCTTCTTGTGATAATTTGCTAAGAATGATGGTTTCCAGCTGCATCCATGTCTCTACAAAGGACGCAAACTCATCCTTTTTTATGGCTGCATAGTATTCCATGGTGTATATGTGCCACATTTTCTTAATCA
>NW_022304839.1:0-2456 GCF_002776525.5 Piliocolobus tephrosceles | reverse complement strand
CTCTGGTAGAATTCAGCTGTGAATCCATCTGGTCCTGGGCTTTTTTTTACTTTTCATCTGGGGATATTTCCTAGGTCATCATAAGCGTCATTGCACTGAGAAATATCCCATTGCAGATTTCCAGAAATCTGTGTTAGCAAACTGAGGACTTAAGAGAAACGTGTAACTGTGTGACTTGCATTCACACATCACAATGCAGTTTCTCAGAAGGCTTCTTTACAGTTTCTGTCTGAGGATATATCCTTTCTCACCATAGCCCTCCTTGAGCTCCCAAGTATCACATTGCAGAAGCCACAACAACAGTGTTAGCAATCTGTTCCAAGAAGGGAAGGGTGGAACTCTGTGTGATGAAGTCACACATCAGAAAGCAATCTCTCAGAAAGCTATTCTCTAGTTGTTACATGAGGATATTTCCTTTTTCACAATGGGCCCGAATTGACCCCCAAATATCACTTTGCCGATTCCACGAAAAGAGTGCTAGCTAACTGCTTAATGAGGACTAAATTGTAACTCTGTGAGATGAATTCACAGATCACAAAGAAATTTCTCAGAAAGCTTCTCTCGTTTTTAACTGATGATATTTCCTTTATCAGCGTAGGCCTCAATGCGAACCAAAGTAACCTTTCTTAGGTTCTTCAAAGACAGTGTTAATGGCCTGCTCCATGAAATATAAGTGTAACTCTGTGAGATTAATTCATACATCAACAAGAAATTTCTAAGGAAGCTTCTTTCTAGTTTTCATCTGGGGATATTTCCCTTGTCGCCGGAAGCGTCATTGTGCTGAGAAATATCCCATTGCTGATTTCCAGAAAACTGTGTTAGCAAACTGATGACTGAAGAGAAACGTGTAACTCTGTGACTTGCATTCACACATCACAATGCAGTTTCTCAAAAGGCTTCTTTCCCGTTTCTGTCTGAGAATATATCCTTTCTCACCATAGCCCTCAATGAGATCCCAAATATCACATTGCAGAATCCACGACAACAGTGTTAGCAAACTGAAATATAAGTGCAACTCTGAGAGATGAATTCACACATCAACAAGAAGTTTCCTAGGAAGCTTCTTTCTTGTTTTCCTCTGAGAATATTTCGTTTTTCACCAGAAGCATCATTGCGCTGAGAAATATCCCATTGCATATTTCCAGAAAACTGTGTTAGCAAACTGATGACTGAAGAGAAACATGTAACTCTGTGACTTGCATTCACACATCGCAATGCAGTTTCTCAGGAGGCTTCTTTCCAGTTTCTGTCTGAGGATATATCCTTTCTCCCCATAGCCCTCAATGAGCTCCCTAATATCACATTGCAGAATCCACGACAACAGTGTTAGCAAACTGTTCCAAGAAGGGAAGGGTGGAACTCTGAGTGATGAAGTCACACATCAGAAAGCCATCTCTCAGAAAGCTATTCTCTAGTTGTTATGTGAGGATACTTCCTTTTTCACAATGGGCCTGAATTGGCTCCCAAGTATCACTTTGCAGATTCCACGAAAAGAGTGTTAGCAAACTGCTTCCTGAGGAATAATTTGTAACTCTGTGAGATGAATTCACAGATCTCAAAGAAATTTCCAGAAAGCTTCTCTCTCGTTTTTTTTTTTTTTCAAAACAATACCTTCATTTTATTTCTGCACAAGATCAAACAGTCTTCCTTTAAAAGGCAACACTCTGGCAATGTTCCTTTCTCTCCTGTATCATGTATTTCCTCCTTGTGACCTGGATCAATGTAATCTTCATACAAATATGATTTACTTCTTCCCTTAAAAAAGGCCATCTCCAACACTGGCTCATTTCTCCATTCTTTGCTCATTCTGGTCTGAAAACTCAAGCATCTGTCCCTGTCAGTCCACAGAAACTGACATCCAATTTGCTAAGTTGAATGGTCAATTCTCAGCTACGTTATTCGCCTTGATTTAGCAACTTTAGTAATTCCAGCTCAATGTGTCCACAATGAAGCTTTTTTTTTTTTTATACTTTAAGTTCTAGGGTACATATGCATATTGTGCAGGTTTGTTACCTATGTATGCCTGTGCCATGTTGGTGTGCTGCACCCATCAACTCGTCAGCACCCATCAATTCATCATTTATATCAGGTATAACTCCCCAGTGCAATCCCTCTCCCCTCCTCCCTCCCCATGATAGACCCCAGTGTGTGATGTTCCCCATCCCGAGTCCAAGTGAACTCATTGTTCAGTTCCCACCTATGAGTGAGAACATGCGGTGTTTGGTTTTCTCTTCTTGTGATAGTTTGCTAAGAATGATGGTTTCCAGCTGCATCCATGTCCCTACAAAGGACGCAAACTCATCCTTTTTTATGGCTGCATAGTATTCCATGGTGAATATGTGCCACATTTTCTTAATCCAGCCTGTCACTGATGGACATTTGGGTTGATTCCAAGTACTTGCTATTGTGAATAGTGCCGCAATAAACATACGTGTGCATGTGTCTTTCTAGTAGAA
>NW_022304838.1:0-5269 GCF_002776525.5 Piliocolobus tephrosceles | reverse complement strand
TGACTTGACTCTGAGCTTCCTAGGGGCCAAGGCAAGAAAGGAAGCACATTCTATTGCAGTACATCTGTCTCAACACCTGTGAGAGAAAAACCAGCCAGGCAGTCAGAAGGAGCACGGTGTTCCTGCTCTGGAGGCCTGAGAGGCTTCCAGCCATCGCTCACGAGATGGATTTCCTGAGAGGCTTCAGGCGGCCTTGGAGGCTGCGTGGTGTGGTGCAGGGGGTGCTGGCCCAGGCACCTGGGATGTGGGCCAGGTCGGGGAGCTGCTTTGCTTGGTAGGTCTCAGTTTCCCCATCTGGACAGCAGAGTGGCTTCCTGCCTGTCTGTGGGGTGCTGGGGAGGCCTTGGCAAGGTGCCCGGCGTCGCCAGTTGCAGGAGGCTGGCTGCATCAGAGTGAACCGGGAAGGTTGCCTCCTGCCTGCCGCAAGGCACCATTGCCGTGTGTGCAATTTAGCGCCACTGTTTCATCAGTCACAAAATCCAAATGGAAAAACAGAGATAAAAATACGCCCGCCCAGGGAGCTGCTGGACCACATGTGGGGCCCAGAGGAGGCAAGCATGGGCGCCGTGCCGTGGGGAGGATTGCACGTCCCGGGGGCCAGCGCAGGCTGACTCGGGGCAGAGGGTGAGCCAGGCCTGCAGGTTCTGGGGCCACGGGGAGCAGAAGGGGATGGGTGAGCTCTGAGGAACCAGCCCTGGAGGCAGAAAGGCTGGGGGGGGGGAGAGGTGGGAACTCTGTAGGGCGCCCCTTGGGGTCTTTGATTTGTACAGTTACAGACTCTCACACGCCCCAGAACGCTCGGGAAAAAAATCCATGGCCTGAAAAACCAATTCAGCTTTCACTACCTACCAGGGTGCCGGCCGAGCCTGCCCGACAGAGGAGGCAGGCAGCCCCAGAAATGGGGGTGCAGGAACAGGCAGAGAGGCAGGTCCCACGCTGGCACTGTGGGGCCAAGCTGCCGCAAAGGGGTCCCCGGAGATATCCAGAAGTGAAATCCTAAGAAAGGAGGTTCACGCTCTGCCCCAGACTGGCTTCCTGAGCAACCTCCCCTCTCTGGGCCTCAGTTTCCCCTTCTGCAACACAGCGCTCACCCCCGAGCAACCCTGGCTGGTGTGGTAGGAACTGAGCACCACTAGCTGTGCACACTGTGAAGTGGGGGGTCTGAGGGCGTCGCCCGCCGTAACCATGACGACCACGGCTGTGAAAGGCACCCGCTGTTCCTGGACCGGCGCAGTGTGTTTGCGGCTGTTGTGTGACACCCACACCCCGCCAGACTTGTTGTCAAACGGCATGTTGCTAGCCAGACCGAACGCGGCCGCGTTCCCGCGAGCGTGCCAGCCTCTCCCTTCTCCCTGCCAACCTCGGGGGTGGCGCTGCGGCTTCCAAAATCTCATTACCGCCACCATGGCCCGTCCTCCGCCGCTCCCTCCTCTCCTGCCCTCTCTCCCCCACTCTCTCTCCTTTTGGAGGATATATTTCTGTAGCAGCCAATTACAGCCGTTTGATGTGCGTAATGATGGAGCCGTGGAAATTGGAATTGACACCTCGGAGGATCGCGGAGGGGGAAGAAACGCAACGTACATGAATCAAGCGTTTTCTTGGAGTTTTCTCCCATTGACAACGATTGGCCGGGGCTGGGGCCCGGAGCTCGGCCGCGGGCGGCGGGGGGCGCGGTGGGGCTGGGAGCTCCGGGCCAGTCGCGCCTGCTCCTAAGCACCGATCAATTACGGCGCAGACAAGCCGGTGTCACATGTGATTCACAATGTCAATTTCATGCTCGTGGTAACCATTTAAGAAAGAGCCGGGCCGGTTTTACATTTGATAAGAAATCAGCAGCGTTTGTGTTTGTAAAAAGACCGATCACAGAGTGTGACAGGTTCCAGAGATTGCCAGGCGGCGTCGACGGCCCGTCTGGAGTCTGTCAGAGACCCGCAAGTATTTATTTCAAATGGGTTTCCCCCCGCCGCCCCCCTCCAGCCCGGACGTGAAAATAAACTGTCAGTCTCTATTTACAGCTGTACAAGCTGGAAATACAGAGAATTTTAGGTTAAATTGTCAGTTAACAGAATTCAAAATAGAAAAAAGAAATGGGCCCGGCCGGCTTTATTGCCCGTTTTGATAGGGAAAGTCATCTGTGGGTTTGGAGGGTGGAAGGAGCCCCGGGGAGGGCGAGGTGGGCTGGGCCCTGGGCCCAGGAAGGCCTGAGAAGGCCCAGCTAGAGGACTTCCCGGTGCTGGCGAGAATCAGGGCAGTCTTAGGGCTAATTAGGCCGGAGACGAGGCTAACAGAGCTGGTGTCTCTGCCCGGGCCCTGCTCCCTGACAATTTGCCCATTTAGCGTCTTCAGGCGCATGGGCACGGCGAATCCGGCCAGGAGGACATCCTTGGAAGCCCTTGGCTTTTGCTGGGAAGACAGAGCTGCCTCCCGCCTGCTCTCCCGACTCAGGGTCTGGCCCAGGGCTCTGCTGCCCATGTGCCGGTGACCAGGGCCCCTGGGTGGGTGTCATGCCACCTAACAGATCTTCCAGAGCTGCAGGGACAGGAGGGTGCCCACCCTGGCTCCGGGTGAGACACACAGGCTCAGCAAGGCCCCCCCGCGAGACCCCTCCTCTCGGTGGGGTAGATGCCCGGTCTTGGGGCTGTGCTCACGGAACCCTGAGTTTGAACCCCAACTTCTTACCTTTCTCCTCCACAGTGGAGTCTGTGGAGCCAGCAGCACACTTTGCCATATTGAATGACGGGAGCTGCATCTGGCTGGGTGGGCATCGATGGGGCCTCCAGCAGCCCTGGCAGCGAGACAAGCAGGCCGACTTCGGCCGCATCTCCAGGACAACGCAGACAAGTTGTCTGCTTTCTCCGAGTTTCCAGGAGCCAGCGCTCCTTGGCACCAGCCTGCTGGGCAGGGGGGCTGCGGCCCCGGGGGTCTGAGCCGGGATGTGGGGGAGACGGAGGTGCACCTCCCACGGCAGAGGCCTGGAAAGCTGCCTGAAAAGGGGACTGGGCTGGGGAGTCAGGGCTGTGCCTTGGTTTTCTTGTCTGTGAAATGGGGAGAAGAGAAGTGTCTACCTCCAGTGCCCGTGGGGCTCCAACGCACTCCAGGCAGCACGCGGCAGGCAGTAGGGCCCCCTCTCACCTCCGTGTGCTGTGTGGCCCCGAGCCCTTTCCTCCCCTCTCTGGGCAGGGAGGACTGTGGAAGGCAGGAGCTTGACTTTGACTTTACCTTTCTGCCCGTGGGAGGCGGCTCTCCAGTCCCGGCTGTGAATCCAGACAGCTTCACCCACACAAAGAAAGCCAGTGGCACCCGGCCAGCACAGACAGCCAGGCTCCACAAAGCAGGGGATGCAGCTCGAGAGCCCAGCACAACCACCATCACAGTGGCTCATGGCCCGGCTAGTGCCCAGGGGTGGAGGCCCTTGGCCTCTGAGACCCCCGCAGGAGCCCTCTGCAGGGATCTGCCTGGACTTTTCTGACCCCAACTCCCCGATACTCTGAGTTCAGCCTGTTCAGTGCCTCAAACTCACTAGCCAGCCAGACACCGGGCCTGGCACGGTGAGAAGGAAGCTTCCCAGGACGTCCTGGGGACTCTGCCCGCTGGGGTAAGGGTACCACCCACACAGACCCCCACCTGTCTCCCCTGGGTCCCTGAGGGTGGCAGGCATGGCCCCGGATGTCCAAAGAGAGTCCTGGTTCCATCCCCAGGCCTGAGGACTGGGCAGTGAGTAGGCTTGTCCTCTGGCCCCGCAGGCTTCACCGAGTCCTGTCTGCTGGGCAGATCTGCCGGGGACACCAGTTGCCCAGGCGTGGTGGGGACCAGTCCTGGCGTCGAGGGTGGGAGCCGCAGGAAGGTGGGGGGCGTCGACAGAGAGACAAAGTCACACCAGATGGAAAGCAGGGCCGGGGCCACACATCCCAGCCACGTGGCATCCCTTGAGGCCAGCTGGGCAGACAGCCATGGCACTCGCTGCCCAAGAGGCAGGAGTGGGCAAGCCTGGGCCTCCTCAGTCTGCTCAGGCCCACTGCTCCCTCACACTCACGTGCACTGCTCTCTACAGTTTGCAAACAGGCAGACATCTTTCAGTCCAACCTTGAATATGCCTGGATGCCCACGAGACTGAGGCGGAAACTGAGGCCCAGGGAGGAGGTCAGGGGCCCTCTGCCTGATGCCTGACATCCAGGCCTCTTGCTCTCGGGCCCCCGCACTCCCCACACCCCCCTGGCCTGGAGAAGCTGGAAGGAGGCGAGGTCGGCAGGACTCAGGGACGCCACCTCCCAGGGAGGACCCCGGGGCATCAGAGCAAGGCCCCAGGCCCCTGAGGCCCTCGCCTCACTTCTCAGCCCTTCTTTGCTGCTAACGCTTCAAGACCCGTGTCTCCACTGCCCCGCACCCCAGCCCACAGCCTGCTCCCCACCAAAGACCACCACGCTGTAACCACGGCCAGTTCTCAAGGCCTACTGGCTGGCCCCAGCCTCTCCCACCTGCGCGAGGCTCCTGCTCACTTTTTCTCCAAGAGCATCTGAGGCCAGAGCAGCCACCCTCCTCTCTGGGTAAAGGATCCGTCCCCGCAAACGCGATGCCTGCCCCCGACCTGAGCTCCTCCGGTCCCCCGGCCATCTGTGGCCCCCTGGGCACCTAAAACACAGCCCACGCAACTAAGGAAATGAACTTTCCATTGTATTTAACTTATTATTTTAAATACATATTTTAAAACTGAAGCAGGCTAGGCACCATGGCTCATGCCTGTAATCCCAGCACTTTGGGGAGGCTGAGGCAGGAGGATCACTTGAGGCCAGGAGTTCAAGACCAGCCTGGGCAACATAGTGAGACCCTGTCTCTATAAAAAATAAAAAATTAGCTAGGCGTGGTGACATGAGCCTGAAGTCCTAACTATTGAGATGTTTGAGGTGGGAGGATCACTTGAGGCCAGGAGTTGGACTCTGCAGTGAGCTGTGATTACACCACTGCAGTCCAGCCTCGGACCCTGAGTAAGACCCTGTGTCTAAAAAAACAAAAATTGGGCCGGGCGCGGTGGCTCAAGCCTGTAATCCCAGCACTTTGGGAGGCTGAGACGGGTGGATCATGAGGTCAGGAGATCGAGACCATCCTGGCTAACATGGTGAAACCCCGTCTCTACTAAAAAATACAAAAAACTAGCCAGGCGAGGTGGCAGGCGCCTGTAGTCCCAGCTACTCGGGAGGCTGAGGCAGGAGAATGGCGTAAACCCGGGAGGTGGAGCTTGCAGTGGGCTGAGATCCAGCCACTGCACTCCAGC
>NW_022304836.1:0-6311 GCF_002776525.5 Piliocolobus tephrosceles | reverse complement strand
AGTAATTATGAGTAATGTATTGAAATGTTAAAGATATGTTCATGCATTCAGAATCCTCTGCTCTCTGATCCACATAATAGTGAATTAAGCTGTCAACAATTACACAGAATATTGCTCCTTTGTTTTTTTGTTTGTTTTTTGATGAAGTCTCGCCTGGTTACCCAGGCTGGAATGCAATGGCACATTCTGGGCTCACTGCAACCTCCACCTCCCGGGTTCAAGCAATTTTCCTGCCTCAGCCTCCTGAGCAGCTGGGATTACAGGCATCTGCCATCATCCTCAACTAATTTTTGTGTTTTTATTAGAGACAGTGTTTCATCACATTGGCCAGGCCGGTCTTGAACCCGTGACCTCAGGTGATCTGCCCACCTTGGCCTCCCAAAGAGCTGGGATTACAGGCATAAGCCACCATGTCCAACCAGAATATTGCCACTTTTGCAAATAGCTACAATTAACCCTGATCTGGACACCTTGAGTTGATCCTAGCTTTGTAAAAGAGGATAGCATTGTAAAACTATAAAAGTAGACTAATAATAAATAACATAGAATGCTTTCAGTATAAGAAATAACACTATCCTGAGCATAAACACATAAATAAATAAATAAAGCTGGAGGAATTCTATTATCTGACTTCATATTATACTACAGAATTATAGTAACCAAAAGAATATGGCACTGGCATAAAAACAGACCCATAGATCAATGAAACAGAATAGAGAACGCAGTAACAAATCTACATAGCTACAGTGGACTCATTTTTGACAAAGGTGCCAAGAACATACACTGGTGGTAAATGGTGTTGAAAAAACTGGATATCCATATGCAGAGGAATGAAAACAGACTAGTATCTCTCATAATATATGAAAATAAAATCAAAGTTGATTAAAACTCCAACAATAAAACTAGTACAAAAAATGTTTGAGGAAAATCTCCAGGACATTGGTCTGGGCAAAAATATTTTGAGCAATACCCACAAGCACAGGCAACCAAAACACAAATGGACAAATGGATCACACTAAGTCAAAAAGCTTCTGCCCAGAAAATGATACAATCAACAAAATTAAGAGACAATCCACAGAATGGGAGAAAATATTTGCAAACTACTCCTCCAACAAGGGATTAATAATCAGAATAGATAAAAAGCTCGAACAACTCTTTAAGAAACAATCTAATAACCTGGTTTAAAAACCAGGTTTAAAAAAGGGGGTAAAAGATTTGAATAGATATTTCTCAAAAGAAGACCTACAAATGGCAAACAGGTATAAGAAACGGTGCTCAATATCACTGATCATCAGAGAAATGCAAATTAAAACTACGGTGAGATATCATCTCACCACAGTTTAAATGACTTGTATGCAAGCCAGGGAAAGTCTACTTTGATTGACTTAATGGCCCTAGTCACCTGGCAGTTCCTTCAGATGTGGCTTCCCAGGTTTGTGCATCCGTGTGACAATGTGCCTGTGTGTCCTTGTGTCCGTATGGCAGTGTCTGTGTGGTGGTATCTGACAGTGCGGAGGTGTGGCCATGTCACAGTGTGGCGGTGTGTCTGTGTGTGTGGCAGTGTCCATGTGGCAGTGTGTCTGTTCATGTGAGAGTGATGGTGTGTCCCTGTGACAGTGTGGTGATGTCTCTGTGTGTCTGTGTGTCCCTGTGGTAGTGTGGTCGTGTGTCCTTATGGTGATGTCTCCGTGTGTCTGTGTCCATGTGACAGTCTGGTGCTGTGCCCGTGTGGTGACTTCTCTGTATGTCTGTCTGTCCGTCCATGTCACAGTGTGGCAGTGTGTCCGTGTCATGTCTCCGTGTGTCTGTACATGTGACAGTGCGGTGGTGTGTCCGTGTGGCGATATCTCCATGTGTCTGTGTGTCCGTCCACGTGGCCATGTGGCGGTGTGCCCGTGTGGTGGTGTCTTCATGTGGTGGTGTGTCAGTGTGACAGTATGGCGGTGTTCCTCCCCCAGTGTGTAGTGCTGGCACCTTGCCCTCTCCGCCCAGGATGCCCCAGAAGGCCCCAGCTTGGCGGGCAGGAGGTGGCTCCTGTGGAGGGAGGTGCAGGGAGCCCCGACAGCCGAGTTAGTGGGGTCCCCTGCATTGGGTGGGAGTGAGGAGAAAGGCACCCGGGGAGCCAGGACAAGCCTGGGCCTGCCCTAAGGAGGTGACCTGCTCTGGGCCTGCATTTCCTGGGCCGAGTACTCCAGCTCAGTCATCTTGTCCTGAGTCCTTTGTGGGCCTTGGAGATTGCTGAGTTTTGGAGAAGGGAAGGTCATCTTTGTTGCGGAAAGCATGATGTGTTTCTCTATTGCTGTCACTTTTCACCCTCACTGCTGGTGAAACATCAAACATAGGACACCTTCTGCCAAGAACACTCCTGGAAGTAAATGTGGGGACTGGCAGTATCCAACCAGAGGAGTCTCACGCGGATTTCTGTTTGGTTGGAGATCTGCGTTTTTCCCTGTGGGTGGCGGAAGAGGAGCAGCTCTGCAGCGGGAAGGAAGGTGGGTTCTGTGCCACGGGAAGGTCCTGGCCTGGGGCGGAAGGGCCAGAGGGGATGGGCGGCCAGGGGCTGTGCAGTGCGCCGGGCAGTGTGTATGCCCCCTGCTGGTCGCCCAGGAGGAGGACAGGTCCTGGCCTGGCGGGATCAGAGGCAGTGAGGCTGCGGTCCTCCAACCAGGTGTGATGGCTGGCAGAGCCGTAGGCCATGGCGGAGGGGGACTCCCGGGCACCTGCTGTGCATCCTCGTGACCAGGACACACAACGGCCTCTGGAGGCCAGGCGGAGCAAGCGAGGGGCGCCAGGCAAGGTTTGGGGTTCCCGCGGCGGAAGGTGGGTCCCTGGACCCTGGGATCCTGCTGCTGTCCGGAACATGGGCCGCCTTCCCTCAGGCGCGCCCCTCCAGGGTCTCCTATCTGCGACCTCAGCACAGCTCCTGGCTGGTGGGAGGATGGGGCCGAGGCCTCAGGTCCCAGCTGGGTCTGCAGTTTCCGCCACTGGCGGCGGCGCAGGGGCGAGCTCAAGCTGTGCCCAGGCAGGAAACTCTCCGACCTTGCCAGCTTCCGCGCCAGCTTTGGTGACTCTCTCCAGCTCAGCTTCAACACCGTTCAACAGTTCTGTGTTCTCTATTATCACAAGAATTCTTTCTGTATTTGCTATCCTTTATCAAATAAGAATTTAAAGATGCATGTGGAGTGATATCACAGTTGAAACATTAAAAATATATAATTTCAAGTGTTTAATTTTACTTTTCTAAGAAGTAAAATTATGACTCTAGTGCTAATATAAGATAAACACGAATCAACAGTGTTACTCAACTCAGTAAGCAATGAAGGTTCCAGTAATAGGTTCAAATCATTGCAAGGAACATTAAAGTAGCTTTACAGCCAATGTTAAGGTCAGATCGTTGGTTAGTTACCATACTAGATAGTATCCAACATAGTCAGAATCTGTCATCTTTGTGAGTTATCTCTTCCATGGCACAGAAATTATGTGTTTCTCTACTGTACAAAATATTTATCTTTTCTGCTACTTCTGCACATAAAAATATTGCTAGTCACAAAAGACCAGGATTGCACTGAAGAAAAAAAAAAAAAAAACTGACTACTATCTCTCACCTGTATTCATACTTCTTTTCTTCCTTTATGAAATATCTTTGAACTGCATTTTCTATCTGAAGGTCTGTGGAGAGAGAGAGTAAAATGAATAAAAGCATAGTAAGTGAATATTTTGATAACATTTACAGCTTTATTCATGTCTAATGAACATAAAACACACTACCAATATTTAAAGTGTAATGAGATGAATTTGACGTATACATGTGCCCATTAAACAATCACCATGAAGGGGTCAGTGAGCATATCCAATACTCTCAAAGCTTCCCAGTTCCCCTTGGTAATGCACGCTCATACCTCTCAGGTGTGAAGTACTGAGCTACACACACACACACACACACACACACACACACACACACACACTGGGATATCTAATTGTTTCAGAAGCATTTGTTGAAAATGTTATGTCCATGAATGCTCTAAGAACTTTATTAAAAACTAGCTGAAAGCTGATATACTTGTGTATATCTATATTTGTACTACATTGTCTTAAGTACTGTAACTTGATAAGTCTTGAAACCAGGTGCTGTTAATTCTCCCACAGCACCTGTTTTCAAAGTAATTGTTTCCTGTCAAAGTAATTTGCCTTTATAGGTCGTCTACCCATCGACGTACATTTCAGAGTTTTAGTTTCTCAATTTCTAAAATAAGGAATACAGCTGTGATTTGATTGGAATTCTTATAGATCAATGTAGGAAGAATAGACATTTTAACAGTATTGAGATTTATGACTCATACATTCCATTGATTGAGGTCTCATTTATTTTAACAATATTTTGTAGTTTCATAGTTTTTAAATGTGTCTCTTTTTTGCAGGTTTATCCCTAAGTACTACACGGGTTGATATTTGCAATAATATCAAAATTATGGTAATATTAATGTAAATGTTTTATTTTTTCTCCAGTAATTGTCAGGTAGCTTTAAATCATAATTTAATTGTATGATACAACTGGGTTTTGAGAAACGTATACATATTGTATATATACATTTTTTTCAGTTTGGCAGATTGACTCCACTATCATATCATAATTTAAAATTGGACTAATTACCGCCAGCCTGCTCTCAAGGACAATACATCAAAATATGTATCATGTTTCAGTTTATTTAGCATCATGAAACTCTCACATTGCACTTACTTTTGGAAACCTGGAATAAAACAATATTGTAAATATCAGCTCACAGGCGACATATGGGTACATGTGACAATTTTCTAAATATCGACCTTTCGCTATTTAATTCTAGGTTTATATTGTCAATTTTTCCCCTCCTCTTGAAACTCTCTTATGCTGCTTACTAAATTTTGGTTCAATTCTCTCCCTACTTTTTCCCCTAATCTACTTTTGAATATTTTACTGATGTTCTGCTCTTTTTCATTTGGACACTTGTAAAAAGCTGTGTAATTACTCTTTTGTATTAAAATGCAAATCCATATCCAAAATAAATGAGCGCAGGGACCAAACAGATGTTTGTGCTGCGTGTCCATGAGCAATATTATCCACAATAATCAAAGGGAGGGAGCAGCCCATGTGAATATTGATGGATGAGTAGTTAAAAAAATGGGGTATATACGGCAACATCATAATATTCAGCCTTAAAATATATTCTGAACATGCTATGAAATAGATGAAACTTAAAGATATGCCAAGTGAAATAAGCCAGTCCGAGAAATTCAAACATTCTGTATCATGCCATTTCTGTGAGTTACTTAGTGAAATTTGTAGAGACAGAAAGTAGAATGGTGATTGCTAGGGGGAGGGGCAGGGAGAGGAATGGGAAGTTGGTGTTCAATGAGTACAGCGTTTTAGTTGGAGAAGAAGACAAGTTTTGGAGGTCTATGGTGGTGACTGTTGCACAACAGTGCAAATATACTTAATGCCACAAAACCGTGCACTTAAAGTGATTAAAAAGGTAAATCTTATGTTCTGTATACCTTTCCAGAATTATAAACCTGCAATCATAGTATAGAAATAGAACATGTTATATAGCTTTAGGTGATGATATTTTACACATTTGCACATAATTAGAATTTCAAAGCCTTAATTTCAGATAAGGTAGTCTAGGACATAACAATATCGATGTAAGAAAGCCATAGGCAATGTTTATTTTAAATCAGATTTACTGGAGAAATTTTATTGAATGGTCAATTTTCTTTGATAATATTACTGTATTCTTATTTCTAGTAATAGAAGTGTGAAAATGCATCAAGGAGACATAAATTGCATTCTCATACTGACTGCATACAATAGTTCTGAAAACAGCGGAAGTTATATTTATCCCCCATAAATAAAATATGAGTAACAAAACAAAACAAAAATTAATAGGAGACAATTCAAATAATGGAGACCTGTTATTCCTATCTAGTTAAGTACTACTATTTTCTAAGAGGAATTTGATATTTTAAATATATTATCTGAGATGTCTATATTTGTATTTTGAGATGCCTTACAAACTTGAGTCAATGACATGGAATTTTATAAATCAAGAAGCTTATTCTGGGGCCATTTCTTTTGAAGTTTTCTCTGAACTACTAAAGAAGCATTAATGATCCATAAATTATATTATCTATATTTACAGCATTTAAAATGTGTTCAGCATGAAATATTAGCTACAGAGTAAGTGAAATAAATTAAACATGGAATGAAGATTTGTCCTTAAATATAATTTACAAGAAGACTTTGATATTTGTTTTTCACAAGTGAAGCATTCTTA
>NW_022304834.1:0-1418 GCF_002776525.5 Piliocolobus tephrosceles | reverse complement strand
TTACATCCCTTGTAAGTTGGATTCCTAGGTATTTTATTCTCTTTGAAGCAATTGTGAATGGAAGTTCATTCCTGATTTGGCTCTCTGCTTGTCTGTTACTGGTGTATAAGAATGCTTGTGATTTTTGCACATCAATTTTGTATCCTGAGACTTTGCTGAAGTTGCTTAACAGCTTAAGGAGATTTTGGGCTGAGATGATGGGGTTTTCTAAATATACAATCATGCCATCTGCAAACAGGGACTATTTGAGTTCTTCTTTTCCTAACTGAATACCCTTTATTTCTTTCTCTTGCCTGTTTGCCCTAGCCAGAACTTCCAACACTATGTTGAATAGGAGTGGTGAAAGAGGGCATCCCTGTCTTGTGCCAGTTTTCAAAGGAAATTTTTCCAGTTTTTGCCCATTCAGTAGCCTTTTCTGCATCTATTGAGATAATCATGTGGTTCTTGTCTTTGGTTCTGTTTATATGCTGGATTACGTTTACTGATTTGCGAATGTTGAACCAGCCTTGCATCCCAGGGATGAAGCCCACTTGATCATGGTGGATAAGCTTTTTGATGTGCTGCTGAATCCGGTTTGCCAGTATTTTATTGAGGATTTTTGCATCGATGTTCATCAGGTAGATTGGTCTAAAATTCTCTTTTTTTGTTGTGTCTCTGCCAGGCTTTGGTATCAGGATGATGTTGGCCTCATAAAATGTGTTAGGGAGGATTCCCTCTTTTTCTATTGATTGGAATAGTTTCAGAGGGAATGGTACCAGCTCCTCCTTGTACCTCTGGGAGAATTCAGCTGTGAATCCATCTGGTCCTGGACTTTTTTTGGTGGGTAGGATATTAATTGTTGCCTCAATTTCGGAGCCTGCTATTGGTCTATTCAGGGATTCAAATTCTTCCTGGTTTAGTCTTGGGAGAGTGTAAGTGTCCAGGAAATTATCCATTTCTTCTAGATTTTCTACTTGATTTGCATAGAGGTGTTTATAGTATTCTCTGATGGTAGTTTGTATTGCTGTGGGGTCGGTGTTGATATCCCCTTTATCATTTTTTATTGCATCTATTTGATTCCTCTCTCTTTTCTTCTTTATTAGTCTTCCTATTGGTCTGTGAATTTTGTTGATCTTTTCAAAAAACCAACTCCTGGATTCACTGATATTTTGGAGCGTTTTTTGTGTCTCTATCTCCTTCAGTTCTGCTCTGATCTTAGTTATTTCTTGCCTTCTGCTAGCTTTTGAGTGTGTTTGCTCTTGCCTCTCTAGTTCTTTTAATTGTGATGTTAGAGTGTCAATTTTAGATCGTTCCTGCTTTCTCTTGTGGGCATTTAGTGCTATAAATTTCCCTCTACACACTGCTTTAAATGTGTCCCAGAGATTCTGGTATGTTGTATCTTTGTTCTCATTGGTTTCAAAGAACATCTTTATTTCTGC
>NW_022304833.1:0-1800 GCF_002776525.5 Piliocolobus tephrosceles | reverse complement strand
AACAAAAAAAAGCAGGGGTTGCAATCCTAGTCTCTGATAAAACAGACTTTAAACCATCAAAGATCAAAAGAGACAAAGAAGGCCACTACATAATGGTAAAGGGATCAATTCAACAGGAAGAGCTAACTATCCTAAATACATATGCACCCAATACAGGAGCACCCAGATTCATAAAGCAAGTCCTTAGAGACTTACAAAGAGACTTAGACTCCCATACAATAGTAATGGGAGACTTCAACACTCCACTGTCAACATTAGACAGATCAATGATTCATAAAGCAGGTCCTTAGAGACTTACAAAGAGACTTAGACTCCCATACAATAATAATGGGAGACTTCAACACTCCACTGTCAACATTAGACAGATCAACGAGAGAAAGTTTCATAAAGCAAGTCCTTAGAGACTTACAAAGAGACTTAGACTCCCATACAATAATAATGGGAGACTTCAACACTCCACTATCAACATTAGACAGATCAACGAGAGAAAGTTAACAAGGATATCCAGGAATTGAACTCATCTCTGCACCAAACAGACCTAATAGACATCTACAGAAATCTCCACCCCAAAACAACAGAATATACATTCTTCTCAGCACCACATCGCACTTATTCCAAAATTGACCACATAATTGGAAGTAAAGCACTACTCAGCAAATGTAAAAGGACAGAAATTATAACAAACTGTCTCTCAGACCACAGTGCAATCAAACTAGAACTCAGGACTAAGAAACTCAATCAAAACCGCTCAACTACATGGAAACTGAACAACCTGCTCCTGAATGACTACTGGGTACATAACGAAATGAAGGCAGAAATAAAGATGTTCTTTGAAACCAAAGATAACAAAGTTACAACATACCAGAATCTCTGGGACACATTTAAAGCAGTGTGTAGAGGGAAATTTATAGCACTAAATGCCCATAAGAGAAAGCAGGAAAGATCTAAAATTGACACTCTAACATCACAATTAAAAGAACTGGAGAAGCAAGAGCAAACACATTCAAAAGCTAGCAGAAGGCAAGAAATAACTAAGATCAGAGCAGAACTGAAGGAGATAGAGACACAAAAAACCCTCCAATAAATCAATGAATCCAGGAGTTGGTTTTTTGAAAAAATCAACAAAATTGACAGACCGCTAGCAAGACTAATAAAGAAGAAAAGAGAGAAGAATCAAATAGACGCAATAAAAAATGATAAAGGGGATATCACCACCGACCCCACAGAAATACAAACTACCATCAGAGAATACTATAAACACCTCTATGGAAATAAACTAGAAAATCTAGAAGAAATAGATAATTTCCTGGACACTTACACTCTTCCAAGACTAAACTAGGAAGAAGTTGAATCCCTGAATAGACCAATAGCAGGCTCTGAAATTGAGGCAATAATTAATAGCCTACCAACGAAAAAAAGTCCAGGACTAGATGTATTCACAGCTGAATTCTACCAGAGGTACAAAGAGAAGCTGTTACCATTCCTTCTGAAACTATTCCAATCAATTGAAAAAGAGGGAATCCTCCCTAACTCATTTTATGAGGCTAACATCATCCTGATACCAAAGCCTGGCAGAGACACAACAAAAAAAGAAAATTTTAGACCAATATCCCTGATGAACATCGATGCAAAAATCCTCAATAAAATACTGGCAAAACGGATTCAGCAGCACATCAAAAAGCTTATCCACCAAGATCAAGTGGGCTTCATCCCTGGGATGCAAGGCTGGTTCAGCATTCACAAATCAATAAACGTAATCCAGCATATCAACAGAACCAAAGATAAGAACCACATGATTAT
>NW_022304831.1:0-1895 GCF_002776525.5 Piliocolobus tephrosceles | reverse complement strand
CTTTCTAATTTTAATTGCTTCTGACGGCCCATCCGATTGGTAGAGCTTATTTAAAGAGCCCTGATTCTCCCTGATAAAAGGTTGGAGTCCTGTATCAAAAGCTTTTAGTTTTCTGTAACCAAGGGGGAAAACATGCTTCTTTTGAAAGATGACAAAATGTCTAGCTTCGAAGGGTCATCCGAGTATGGCACACAAAGCGGTCTACATTCATAGAAAATGATGCCATCACACAAATCTCCCACTGTGCCATGGGGTGACACCATCACTCATCATCTGCCTGCTTTGCACAGTACGTTTTGCAAAATCAATTACTGCACTTTACACTGAAAAGATCCCATCAAAGAATGTGTGTGCACAGGATGGTGAGGGGCGCCGGAGATGTGTGAGGCAAAATGGCACTGTTCTCAGTTTCCCCTTCCATCCTACTGGGCTCCGAAGCATTGCTTCGGAGATTTTCAATTTTATCTTATAGTTAAATAATATGAACTCTACTAGGGGAAGAAAAGCAGCCCATCACATTGGTATTAAGCCTTAATATCATTTTTGCCATCTTGACTCCTATCGCTATAAAAAGTCATTTTCCATCCCCCTCACAAAACCACCCACGGAATATTGCTTCAGACACCAAAGATGCCCATGTGGGGCTCAAGCCTGGTGTCCAATAAATATGTGTGTCATTGACCTAATGCATGTCCAGTCAATTGAACCCTCACACTTCTGACTTCGGTTTTAAGGTTGTAATCTTGGAGTCTTAACAGTTTATACACATTGACCTGAGGATATTGGGTATTTTTGATTAGCGAGGGTTGAATTCCTCCAAAGGACTTCATGAAAGAAGAAGACAGCTAGAACCTCTGGTTTCCTGCTCCTCAGTGGACATTCCAGGCGGGAGGCAGGCAGCAAACACTTGCATTCCTGTCAAGCGCCAGGCGTGGTGCTGGCGCGGGAAGGACACCAGTGAAGACACAGCTACACGCAGCCCTGAGCATCCCTGCTGCAGTCACAGGGCCTGGCCACACCACGGAGCTCTGTGAAGTCAGGGAAGCCAGTACACCTCGGGCATCCCTTGCTCATGTGTAAAGTGAGGATAAGTCAGTGCCCAGCATCACGGAGGGCCTGCCACATAACAGAGAGTCACTAAACACTAGCTATTCTCACTAGGATTGGAAAGGTTGAAACTTACTCAATTTCTGTGAACTTTCTATAAATCCTGTATTGATGTTCACGTCACCACAGGCAAAAAGGCCGCCGCTTTCGCATCCAGCTCACCCGAAGGATGCACCTGGACTTCCCAGTACACTCAGCTCCACCAGGCACCAGGCCCTGCAGAAGCCACAGCCTGTGACTAAGACAATGAGTCACTCTTGGTGTGTGGCACAGTGTGATGTGGCGGTGGGCACTTAGTCATGCTCAGTCCGCGATCCAGAGCTGTGGAGCTCATTTTAGGTTGAGTGAAAATCAATTTAAGTTTCCAGACATGTCTTGGGACAACAGAAGATACCCAAAGAAGCAGGGAAAAAAATAACAAAAAACAAAAAAAACCCCACAGCCTGAGACAGAAGATACCCAAAGAAGTAGGAAAAAACAAAAAAAAAACACCCAGCCTGAGAAATACTTTCTTCATTCAAGGCCTGGGGAGTCAGGAATATAGGAAAGAGATTTTCAATTTTATCTTATAATTAAATAATATGAATTCTACTGGGGGAAGAAAAGCATTGGTATTAAACCTTAATATCATTTTTGCCACCTTTACTCCTATCGCTATAAAAAGTGATTTTCCGTTCCCCTCACAAAACCACCCAAAGAATATCTGTGTAATTTTGAGCAAGTTGGGTTTTGCTCACTTTCGAGCATTAACTAGAGTAAGGAGCTTCACCAAGAAAGGCCCCTGAAAA
>NW_022304830.1:0-2454 GCF_002776525.5 Piliocolobus tephrosceles | reverse complement strand
GCTCTGTCGCCCGGACTGGAGTGCAGTGGCCAGATCTCAGCTCACTGCAAGCTCCGCCTCCTGGGTTTACGCCATTCTCCTGCCTCAGCCTCCCGAGTAGCTGGGACTACAGGCGCCAGCCACCTCGCCCGGCTAGTTTTTGTATTTTTAGTAGAGACGGGGTTTCACCGTGTTAGCCAGGATGGTCTCGATCTCCTGATCTCGTGATCCGCCCGTCTCAGCCTCCCAAACTGCTGGGATTACAGGCTTGAGCCACTGCGCCCGGCCTAGGTGAAATTTTGAAGATGAAAGTTTTTCTTCCATGTTTCGACCTATCTGCCCTTTCAGAAACCCCAACCTTATTGCTCTACTGCTTCCTAAATCTGCTTTTGGAGGGAAATCTGATCCTTTGAAATTTTCCCTGTGACTGAAATTCAAAGCGTGGTCCTCTTAGGAATTTACGTTTCTGTGTCATCTTCCATGGGGCAAGAAGTTGCGTTGTTTCTGGCTTAGGAATTTCAGGCAGTGGATGTTTGACAGGGACAGCAACAGTTCCCAGCAAATATCAAATTACACCTATAGGTAATGTTTCTACCAGTCCCAGAGGTTTCTCTAAAGGTGAGGAACACAGTCTGTGGCTTGCCCCATCCCTTGAGTGGAATTGCCCACTCTCACCTCTTTTTTTTTTTTTTCGAGACAAGATCTCGCTCTGTCACCCAGGTTGGAGTGCAGTGGCACCATCTCAGCTCACTGCAGCCTCTGCCTCCCGGGCTCAACTGATCCTCCCACTTCAGTGTCCCAAGTAGCTGGGACTACGGGCATGCACCACCACACCTGGCTAATTTTTGTATTTTTGGTAGAGACAGGGTTTCACCATGTTGGCCAGGCCAGTCTTGAACTCCTGACCTCAGGTGATCTGCCCGCCTCAGCCTCCCAAAGTGCTGTGATTACAGGTGGGCGCCACCATGCCCGGGCAACTCTCACCTCTTGAGCCAGTAGTTGGGAAAGAACAGGTCTTTGGTTATGTGACCAGTGAGCCTGCCATGACCCTGCAGCTCATCATAGTTTCCTCTTGTTTCCCCTACACTAAGGGTGGGGGAGAAGGCCTTAACTCTGAAAAAACTGAAACAGGTGCTTCTTGAGAGTGCTGGAAGTTGGTAGCAGAGTGCCCTGCTTCTGTGGACAGTGGTTTTTATCTTCAGGTTTGTCTTCCTCTTCTCTGGACCCTTGGCCTCCTTGAACAGTCCTGGGTCATAAAAGGCTGAGAGTGGACAGAGACTTATTTTACTAGATTAGTGAGATGCCGGGCCCAACCTAGTCCCATCCATAATAAGGGGCTGCCACTGGCCCTTCCTCTCACTCAACCTTCCTCCACCCCTGCAGCCCCTTCTTACTCCTCTGGAATAGAGTATAGCCGCCTCTGGTTCTGTTACAAGGACAGGAACTCCTGGGACAGCTACTCCTGCATTAGGTCAAAGACATTTCCTGTTGATTTCATTAGTTTCCTCCCAAACAATGCATTTATGGAAGAAGAAGAGCTTTTGCAGGCATGCATTTGCACAGGCGGCCAACCTCCTCCAGTCACACACAGACACACACAGACCTCCACACCCACACACACACACTCTCTCCCGATCCGCCCACAAAGCGTCAGTCACATTTAGAATTTGCACAAATGCACACCCTCCCTCATAAATCACAATGCACACCCTCTCATCCACCTACACATCTCTTCCACAAAATCACACCTGCTCACATACCCTTAGAAGCACATTCTTATACTGTGCCCAGAGAGAGAAAGGTGGGGGAGATAAGCAAGGAGAATGGCTTATAAGGGCTCAGGAGGTAAAACCTTTGTAGAAGCTGAAAAGTCAGAAGACCAGGACCCCTCCCCAACTACTCCTCTCTGCCCTTTTTTTTTTTTTGAGACGGAGTCTTGCTCTGTTGCCCAGGCTGGAGTGCAATGGCACGATCTCAGCTCACTGCAACCTCCGTCTCCCAGGTGCAAGTGGTTCTCCTGCCTCAGCCTCCTGAGTAGCGGGGATTACAGGCACCTGCCACCCCACCCAGCTATTTTTGTATTTTTAGTAGAGATGGGGTTTCACCATGCTGGACAGGCTGGTCTTGAACTCCTAATCTCGTGATCTGCCCACCTAGGCCTCCCAAAGTGCTGGGATTACAGGTGTGAGTCACAGCTCCCGGCCTCCTCTCTGCCCCTGTGAATAGAAATACTACGACTGGGCACGGTGGCTCATGCCTGTAATCCCAGCACTTTGGGAGGCAGAGGTTGCAGTGAGCTGAGATCGCACCATTGCACTCCAGCCTGGGTGACAAAGTGGGACTCTGTCTCAAAAGAAAAGAAAAGAAAGAAAGAAAGAAAGGAAGGAAGGAAGGAAGGAAGGAAGGAAGGAAGGAAGGAAGGAAGGACGGACTATGAATTGAGAGAGATTTAGAATTAGGGGTAGGGAAAGCAGG
>NW_022304829.1:0-1303 GCF_002776525.5 Piliocolobus tephrosceles | reverse complement strand
ATATGCTGGATTATGTTTATTGATTTGCGAATGTTGAACCAGCCTTGCATCCCAGGGATGAAGCCCACTTGATCATGGTGGATAAGCTTTTTGATGTGCTGTGTTCCCAAATACCACTTCCCAGATTCCAAGAAAACAGTGTTAGCAAACTGCTCCATGAAAAGAAAGGTTTAACCTTGTGAGGCGAATTCACACATCATAAAGAAGTTTCTCAGAAGGCTCCTTTCTAGTTTGTATCTGAGGATAGTTCGTTTGTCAATAAGGGCTTCAATTCAATCCAAAATATCCCTTCTCGGATTCCCCAGAAACAGTGCTACGAAGCTGCTCCATGAAAAGAAAAGTGTAACTCTGTGATATGAACTCACACATCACAAAGCAGTTTCTCAGAAACCTTTTTTCTAGTTTTTATCTGAGGATATTTCCTTTGTCAAAATAAGCTTCAATGAGCTCTGAAATATTCCATTGCAGATCCCAAGGAAACAGTGGTAGTAAACTGCTCAATCAAAACAACAGTGTAACTCTGAGATGAATTCAACCATCACTGAACAGTTTCTCAGAAAGCTATTTTCCAGTTATTATTTGAAGACATTTCATTATTCACCATAGGCTTCAATGTGCTACAAAATACCTTATTGCAGATTCCATGAAAAGAGTTTTAGCATACTACTCAATGAAAATAATGGTGTAACTCTGTGAGATGAATTTACACAATACAAAGGATATTCTCAGAAAGCTTCTTTTCCATTTTTATCTGAGGATATTTCTTTGTCATCATAGGCTTCAATGTGCTCCCAAATACCTTATTACAGATTCCATGAAACCAGTGTTATCAGTCTGGCCGATGAAAAGTACGGTGTATCTCTGTGAGATAAATTCACACATCACAAAGCAGTTTCTCAGACAATTGCTTTCTAGTTTTTATGAGATGATATTTCCTTTTTCCCTTTAGTCCTCAATGTGCTCCCAGATATCCCTTTGCAGATTCCATGAAAACAGTGTTAGCAAACTGCTACATTGAAAGAATGGTGTATCTCGATGAAATGAATTAACACAGCACAAACAAGGTTCTTAGAAAGCTTCTTTCTAGCTTTTTTCTGAAGATATTTCCTTTGTCACCATAGACTTCAAGGTGATTCAAAATATCTCTGTTCAGATTTCCCAAAAACAGTAGTACCAAACTTCTCCATGAATACAGTGGTGTAACTCTGTGAGGTGAACTCACACATCACAAAGATGTTTCTCAGAAATTTTCTTTCTAGTTTTTGTCTAAAGATATTCCCTTTGTCAAAATAAGCTTCAATGC
>NW_022304828.1:0-4907 GCF_002776525.5 Piliocolobus tephrosceles | reverse complement strand
TTTTTTTTTTTTTTGGTAGAGACGGTGTTTCACCGTGTTAGCCAGGATGGTCTCGATCTCCTGACCTCGTGATCCACCCGTCTCGGCCTCCCAAAGTGCTGGGATTACAGGCTTGAGCCACCGCGCCGGGCCTCGAGTTTTTTCTGTTTGCACAACTCAGTTTCCTGGGGCAGTCCAGTAAAAAAGGAGATGTGTTATCGCTACCTTTTCAGAGTCTAAATCCATCCTCTCCTATCATCTCCCCAAAGTAGTGGCTTCAGAGGCGCACACTAAAAGGGGATTTTTTTTTCTTTTTCTTCGAGATAGAGTTTAACTCTTGTTGTCCAGGCTGGAGTGCAATGGCACGATCTCGGCTCTCGCAACCTCCGCCTCTCGGGTTCAAGCGATTCTCCTGCCTCAGCCTCCCGAGTAGCTGGGATTACAGGCATGCGCCACCACGCCCTGCTCATTTTTGTAGTTTTAGTAGAGACGGGGTTTCACCACGTTGACCACGCTGGTCTCCAACTCGTGTCCTCAGGTGATTCGCCCACCTTGGCCTCCCAAAGTGCTGGGATTACAGGCGTGAGCCACCGCGCCAGGCCTAAAAGGGGAGTTTGCACCGAATGCTGTATCAGTAATAGGAGCAGCAGGGTTGCTCCCACCAAGAAACCTGGTGTAGAGTTGAGGGAGCTGGAAGGGGTAGACTCAGGAAAGGCTGCCCAAGAGAGGGATTAGGCCCCTAGTACTTAGGGCGAGTAATTACCTTTGGTATTTCTCCTTCGTTAGTGGAATGAGGTATCAGGAGCCTGGATTGTTGCTTAGAGGCCAGTGTTCCTAATTTTGGTTTATATTTTGGTTTCTGTTTCCCATGGAGTCTGGGAGAAATTAGAAAATCAGAAAAGTCAGAAAAGCCCTTACTGGGCCTTCGTGGGCTTGTTTCGCCGGAGGGTCTGCCCTTTCTGTGTTAACTACTGTGGACCAACTAGATGGGCAAATCCATCCCAATGAGTGCCTCATTGTTGGTGCTCCCAGAAGACTTTGCAAGGGAGCAGGGCAGGATGCTAATTAAATGTGTTGCAAGGCCACATTATAAACCATTCTGAGCCCGGCGTAGTGGCTCACGCCTGTAATCCCAGCACTTGGGGAGGCCGAGGCGGGCGGATCACTTGAGGCCAGGAGTTCTAGACCAGCCTGGCCAACATGGCGAAACCCCGTCTCTACTAAAAACACACACACACACACACACACACACACACACAAATTAGCCGGGAATGGTGGCGCATGCCTGTAATCCCAGCGACTTCGGAGGCTGAGGCAGGAGAATCGCTGGAACCCAGGAGGAGGCGGAGGTTGCGGTGAGCCGAGATCAAGCTACTGCACTCCAGCCTAGGTGACAGAACGAGACCCTGTCTCAAGCAAATAAACAGACAAACAAAACCCAGAAAATCATTCTGTATTCTACTTCCTCTTTGAAATTATCCTCTGCATCAGTGTCTTTCCAAGCTCTGAGGATAAGGTAAATGTATTATGTGGCAAGTAATAGACTAGCCCAAATAATACTGTTAAAAAATGCCCCCGATTTGTTGCTATCCTTTAAAATTTAACCATAAACGTCTTCTCATTATCCCAATTCCTTGCTCTTCAGAGAAGTTTAAAGACCCCAATTATAGGCCGGGCACGGTGGCTCACGCCTGTAATCCCAGCACTTTGGGAGGCCGAGGCGGGTGGATCATGAGGTCAGGAGTTCAAGACCAGCCTGGCTAACATGGTGAAACCCTGTCTCTACTAAAAATACAAAAAATTAGCCGGGCGTGATGCCACACGCCTGTAATCCTAGCTACTCGGGAGGCTGAGGCAGAAGAATTGCTTGAACTCGGAGGGTGGATGTTGCAGTGAGCCGAGATTATTACGCCACTGCACTCCATCCTGGGCGGCAGAGACTCCTTCTCAAAAAAAACCAGTTACATATACCCCAATTCTTCTATTTAGTCAAGCCCAGAAGGGCACTCAGGTGTCTGACTGGGGTCTAATTTCCTTCTTCATTATTCACAGTTGAGAGACTGACTTCCACATTGACTGATAATATATCTCCTTCAGCAGCTACAAAGTTGGGTAACTCTGTTCACAAGGCTTTTCTGTATTCTGTATTAACAAACTCTAGAGGATAAACAGGGCACATAAGAATATTTAGAACCAGCTCCACATTCACAAAGATTTACAAATCAAGTATAATCTGCGATTAGTGTAGCAGTTTGTAATGTAAGCACCAGTTTTCTCATATAGCATCAACAACGATATTCCCTGGATTCAGTAGATATAATCTAGGCCCACATTGGTATTACTCATCCAAAGACATGGTGTAATTTGAGAGAAGGGTGTAGATAGAGAAAATGGAAGAAAGAAAGAAAAAAAAAAAGCGCATGGCTTCAGTCTTACTTTACTTGTTAAATGGACCGCTAGCCCATCTCTGGTAGTTTTCCAGAGGCCATGACTGGGATGTTTATAACTCTTTAGGGAAAAGTCTATTAAGTTAATTATGACACTCTTAAATCCCTAATCTGGGAAGTGAATTCCAACATCTTACAAATTGCTTTCTCTTTCTGAGTGACAATTTGAAATAGTCCAGTCCTTTGCATGGAATGTAGACATGTGCATTCAGATTTATAGCCCAGTGTTTCTCCATTTCCATTCTCCTGCTCTTTTTCTTCTCCTGTGTCAGGATTCCAGAGATTTCTGAGACTTAGGTTGACCTCTGTACTTTCACTGTTTTTATTGCCTTTTGGAATTTTTTAGTCCTATGGTTCCTGTTTGTTTTTAGGCTGAGAGGTTCCAGTTTATCCCCACATTTGCCCCACTGACAAATGCCCTTTAAAATATTTCTGAATTAGTGTTGCTATTTAAAGTATTTAATCCTGTGCCTTCAGGTGCCCAGTGAGAATAAATTTGTCCTCTGTGGTATCTCTTTGCCATGAGTAACTTTTTCTACTCCAGTGGAAGCAGAATGTTTGATTGCTATCAACAGTTTTCCCTGAGCACTGGGACCTGACCTTGCTGCTTCTAATGTTTGTCTACCCTGTTCGTGCAGATTTCGTTAGGTTAAATTTTCAACCTACTTATTAAGTTGGGTCTAGCGTGATCTGTTCCGAGGAAATGGCTTAATATTATTTATTTTATCAGAATGTCTTTTTGCATGTTATCTTTTTGCGTGCTGTTTCTGCTTTGATGTTGAAGACTGAACCCTGTTTTTTAAAGCCGATTTAATTTTTTCTTGAGTTTTGATATTTTTCCTTCTAAAGCTTCTGCTCTAGTTTTCTATTCATTGATGAATTTTTTTTTTTTTTTTTTTTGAGATGGAGTCTCACTCCTATTGTGCAGGCTAGAGTGCAGTGGCGTGATCACGACTCACTGCAACCTCCACCTCCTGGGTTCAAGCAATTCTCCTTCCTCAGCCTCCCGAGTAGCTGGGATTACAGGTGTGCGCCACCACGCCCGGCTAATTTTTGTATTTTTAGTAGAGATGGGGTTTCTGTATGTTGGTCAGGCTGGTCTTGAACTCATCTCAGTTGATCTACCTGCCTTGGCCTCCCAAAGTGCTAGGATTACAGGCAGGAGCCACTGTGCCCCGCCAGCTTTTTACTTGCTCATAATAATTTTCCTTTTCTCTCCAAGTAAAATGATTCATGGAATCAGTGTTTCAGACATTGAAAAATGATATTTTTAAAACGTCCTTTGTGGCTCTTGGGGTTTTGATAACTTCATTCAGATTTTTCTCCACCTCAATTTAAGAAGACTACTCATCATTGTATGAAGGGCCTTCTCTTATTACTCTGTCTTCCTTTATAAGCTTACCCCACTTCTGAGGTTGAACTCACACTCTAGGTCTTCCAAATTCATGGCCATTATTAAGGCTTAGTAACATGCTAGTCACTCAGTTCTGGATAAGAACAGGGTAAAGAACACAGAATTTGAAGGTAGTTTATGTGGCACCTGCCACTCATCAATTTGAGGCTTAAACAGTTATGCTTGGCCAGCGCGGTAGCTCACACCTGTAATCCCAGCACTTTGGGAGGCCAAGGAGGGTGGATCACCTAAGGTCAGGAGTTTGAGACTAGCCTGGCCAACATGGCGAAACGCCGTTGCTACTAAAAATACAAAAATTAGCCGGGTGTGGTGGTGTTCACCTGTAGTCCCAGCTACTCGGGAGACTGAGGCAGGAAAATCGCTTGAACCTGGGAGGCGGAGGTTGCAGTGAGCTGAGATCGCACCACTGCACTCCAGCCTGGGCAACAGAGCGAGACTCCATCTCAAACAAACAAATAAACTAGCCAGGAGTGGTGGCATGTGACTGACCTTGACTAGTTTTTAATTTTTTTTTTTTTTTGAGACAGAGTCTCGCTCTGTTGCCCAGGCTGGAGTGCAGTGGTGCGATCTCACCTCACTGCAAGCTCTGCCTCCCGGGTTCACGCCATTCTCCTGCCTCAGCCTCCCAAGCAGCTGGGACTACAGGCACCCGCCACCACGCCCGGCTAATTTTTTTGTATTTTTAGTAGAGACGGGGTTTCACCATGTTAGCCAGGATGGTCTCGATCTTCTGACCTCGTGATCCGCCTGCCTCAGCCTCCCAAAGTGCTGAGATTACAGGCGTGAGCCACTGCGCCTGGCCTAGTTTTTAATTTTTATTATATTTAATTATTTATTTGAGACACAGTTTAGCTCGTTACCCAGGCTGGGGTGCAATGGCGAGATCTTGGCTCACCGCAACCTCTGCCTCCCGGGTTCGAGTGATTCTCCTGCCTCAGCCTCCCTAGTAGCTGGGATTACAGGCATGGGCCACCACACCTGGCTAATTTTTTATATTTTTAGTAGAGATGGGGTTTCTCCATGTTGGTCAGGTTGGTCTTGAACTCCTGACCTCAGGTGATCTGCCC
>NW_022304827.1:0-3425 GCF_002776525.5 Piliocolobus tephrosceles | reverse complement strand
ATGAAACAGCTCTCTTTTATAGGGCTTTTGACAAAAAGAAAAAAAAATCTTTACAGATTGAAGCATATCTAAAGTCATCAATTTCTGATCCAGTTATAAATATGTCAAATAGCATTCTTCTAAGTAATTAGTGAATATTTTTTTTTATCTTTTCTTATTCTTCTTTCAAAACTTCTGAGGCTGTCCTTAAAGGAATGTCAAATTTAAAGGAGAGAATATGGTTTGCAATTGAGATTTTCTGTTAACATTCAGTCGCATAGGTTGTATTCAATGCTTTTGTTTTTTTCTGGATATAGCAGTAAATTTATGTGTTGGTGACATTTCAGAAATCCTATCTTGGACTATGACTTACACTCTGTATTGCATTATAAATACTGACTTGCTTTCAAACCCAATGTGTGTCTCTCACATAGAAGCCAACGTGACAGTGAAATTATTATATAACTTACTTTGCAACACTTATTACCCTTGCTGGATATATATATATATATACACACACACATATATATATATGTGTGTGTGTGTGTGTGTGTGTGTGTGTGTTAGTTACATTCACAATGACCTCTCGGTGTTGAAGTATGTATATTTGTTTTTATTACCTAAGTTCTATACATTGTATATATTTTTTAAAATTTTGTCTGTGCTTAATGTCTGCTATAGAAAAAAATGCATATGTAATTGGGAATTAAGATACCATATTTCAAGTTAGAAACTGATTCTGTTGGAAGGGAAATCTTGTAAGTTTGCTCCTCTGGATTTATGTATGCTATGAATTTTGGTAGGAAAACGAATTTTTTCTCTCTAAATTTATTATTAACATTGTCTTAATGTTTCTATTTTATCCTATTGGGTTTCAAACCTTTCTTATGTAATTTTTGGTCATTTTGTTTTACCCTTTCTGTTCTTTTTGTCAGTGTTCCATTTATAAGCATACAAGTGAAAATTCATATCATGTCAGTAATAACACCGATTTTGTCCTTTCTAATAAATAATGTTGTGCCTTGTAAGGTACCCAAGTTGATTTTTTAGTGTGAAATGAAGTCACAAACATAAAATTTCAATGTGCAAAGGCAGTAGTTAAACAGAGCTATTTCTGTCAAAAAATGTGGAAATACTGGAAATGTAACAGGTGGGTCAGAGCTCTGTTTGAATATTTGTTTTGAAACACTTTGCTGAGAATATAAATGTGGAACAGTCATCCTGCCTTTATAGTGTATAACGCACTAGTAACGAAAATGTCTAGTTTTTCTTTTTGTCTCCAAACAACAAGGGCTACTATGACAAATTACCACAAACTCGGTGGCTTAAAATGACAGGCATATATTCTCCCACAATTCAGGAGACCAAAAGCCTGAAGTCAAAGTGTTAACAGGGTTGATTCTTCCTGGGGGCTCTGAAGAATGATCTGTGACATGCCTCCCTTCTAGCTCCTAGTAACTGCTGGCAATCCTTGGTGTTGCTGGGATTGTAGCCATGTGACTTCTGCCTCTGTTTTCACACGGTGTTCTCTGCATCTCTGTACTTTACCTGCTCTATAGGGAACACCTGTTTGGGGATTTAAGGCTCAACCTAAATCAAGGGTGATCTCATCGTGAGACCCTTACCATAATCACATCTGCAAATACTTGTTCCCTGCCCCCTCACCCCACCCCAGAGAAAGTCACACTTGCAGCTTCCAGGTAGATATGTCTTTGGGGCATTATCCAAACTATTAAAAATCTACCCTCTGGCCTCCAAAAATTTATGTTTGTTTTAAATGCAAACTACGTTTACCACCTCTCAATATCCTTGATAGCACCAACCTATTATAACATGAACTCTAATTCCAAAATCTCATCCAAATAAAAGTCCCTAATCTCATCTAAGTCATATATGAGTGAGACTCTGAGTAGGATCCTTTTGGGAGTAGAATTCTTCTCCATCTGTGAATGTATGGAACTGCACAACAAGTCATCTGTTTCCAAAATACAGTAGTGGCCCAGGTGTAGAATAGATATTTTTATTGCATAATACAAGGAACATAGTGGTCACTGGTTACAAGCAAGTTCAAAACCCAACAGAAAAAAATTTTGTTGGATTTCAAAGCCAGAGATCATCCTCTGTGGCTTGATGTTCTGTTCTCTGGGATGCAGGTGATCCTTCTAACATCTGTGTCACTCTAAGAGCTATTCTTCTTTTTCTATATAGGATAGTACATATGCAGCTAAGTAGCTCCATGATCCCATTTCCTGCTTATAGAATTGTAGAAGTTCAACAGTCTTTTGTCATTGTTTCCTATTTCTGTCTCTTGCAGTCCACGATGGCAATGTTTCTGCTGATATAATATTCTTAAAAACCATGTTGGTGTCTTGTGTATGTCTTGTGGTATAAGCCATCAGACGATAGTTCTCCACTATCTTTCATGGATAAGCTTATTTGTATTTCTGGCTTCTGCTGAGTAGATTTGACTAGATGCATGAGTCACACCCTTGGAGTCTTTAGCTAAAGATTGTTAAGCCATACACTTGAACTTCTTTCCAGAGCACACTTTCTGAACAGTGAATCTCCCATAGATTCTGACACCAATTCTCTAATACCAACCGAGTGTTCTACAATTCAATTCAATTCTGACACTAACTACCTGGAATTAGTGCAGACCCCAGAAGTTAAGGGTTAACTCTTTCAATTCCAATGTTAACTCCTCAGAAATAACCCCATATCCTATAAGTTAAAGGACAAGGTCCTTAACAGGACTACTCTTACTTCAGATGCCAGCCATGAGAAAGCATCCCCAGGCTACCTGCATTTCCATCTGACTTGGCCACAAATCTGGGAGTTTCTGAAAGCCCCGCTGAGTTTCTTGGGCTTGTAGCTGCATATCCTCAATCTCTGTCTCTATCTTCACATGGCTTTCTCCTTGGTGTCTTTCCTATTCTATAAGGATATCTATTAATGTATTTAGGGCCCACTCTAAATCCAGAAAGATGTCATCTTGAGATACTTTACATTAAATAAATTACATCCACAAATACACTTTACCAAATAATATCATATTCTCAGACTCCAGTGGCTATACCTTTTGGAGGAACACAATTCAGTTTACTACAACTCCCCACCTTCCTCTCTTCTCTGTCTTATTCTCTATCATTGCTACTCTTGCTTCCTTTCTCACAAAATTTTTTGGTTTACTAAAGTGATCTCTTTCTTGAAGCCAGTGGTTATTTATTTCAAATTTTACTTATAATTAGGAAATCTGGCTAAATTTTTCAAGGTTTACCACCTCTCCTATAGTTCAAACATTGACATTTGAATTTTGACCCTTCAGTCACCTCCTTAAGACATTCAAACATTCACTGCTATGGTTGTTGCATTTATTAATATCTGCTTTGCATTGATCACCATTTTATAATCACTTCATTCCACTATACCTTAAATTAACCTTGTTC
>NW_022304826.1:0-3011 GCF_002776525.5 Piliocolobus tephrosceles | reverse complement strand
TTTGTTTTTTTTTTTGAGACGGAGTCTCGCTCTGTCGCCCAGGCTGGGGTGCAGTGGCCGGATCTCAGCTCACTGCAAGCTCCGCCTCCCGGTTTATGCCATTCTCCTGCTTCAGCCTCCCGAGTAGCTAGGAATACAGGCGCCCGCCACCTCGCCCGGCTAATTTTTTGTATGTTTTAGTAAAGACGGGGTTTCACCGTGTTAGCCAGGATGGTCTCGATCTCCTGACCTCGTGATCCGCCCGTCTCGGCCTCCCAGAGTGCTGGGATTACAGGCTTGAGCCACCGCGCCCGGCCCCTCCGCACTGTTTCTTTCCTATCAAATATGCCTTAAGCACTTCCCTCAGGGTTTAAAAACAAAAAGAAGGGGATAAGGCTGATTTCTTTTTTCTTTCTTTTTTTTTTTTTTTTTTCTTCAGAGGAAGTCTAGCCCTGTAGCCCATGCTGGACTGCAATGGCGCGACCGCGGCTCACTGCAACCTCCGCCTCCCGGGTTCAATGGGTTCAAGCGATTTTCCTTCCTCAGCCTCCCGAGTAGCTGGGATTACAGGCGCGCCACCACGCCCGGCTAATTTTGTATTTTTAGTCGAGACCGGGATTTCACCATTTTGGTCAGGCTAGACTCGGACTGCTGACCTCAGGTGATCCGGCCGCCTCGGCCTCCCAAAGTGCTGGGATTACAGGCGTGAGCCACTGTGTCCGGCCACAAGGCTGTTTTCAATCCTTGCAAAGATCTGTCCGACTAGGCACAGTGAATATCCTTGGAAAACAGGGAATGCTGAGGTGGGGGGAAAAGAGCCAGGGCGTTCAAGAAGGCGGCGGGCAGGCAAGCGGGCAGTGCGCAAGACCCGAGCAAAAGTCACACGAGCTGCGGGGCAAATATCCTTCCTCAGGCCGACCTCTAGGGTCTGGTGACTTGGAGCAAGGGACCTTCCTGAGGCATCTGGGCGACTCAAGGCCCGCGGCCTACACGAGCCGGGCTCCAACCCACCCCCCGGGACCGGCGCCGCGGCTTCGCGAGACCCACCCAACTAAGCCCCTCACCTGCTTTTGCACGTCAGCATCGCTGAGAGCCATGGCGAGAGCAATGCTAGGTCGGTGAGCAGCAGGCTCGAGTTTAGGTTTGAAGGATGAGGGGAAACGAATGGGCAAAGGGAACCCCTACGCAGATCTCGGTTTCCTTTACTTTATAAACGCGGGTTCCGGTTCCTGCCAGGTGACTGCACAGTTCATCCGCATGACCCTTCTCAGCCAATAGGACGACAGCGACGCCCAGGAAGTCCCGCCCTGTCCCGGCTTGTGGGCGCTTGCTCGGGTTCTCCTACGTCGCTTGCTCGGCTCGTGACCTGACCTGTGTTTTTTACCTAAACTGGGGTCCTGGGTAGGAGGAAGAAAACATAAAGAGTTCCTCTATCTGAAATTAATCGGGCTATTTTGAGGAGTACTGGTTAGGTACATTGGAAAATTCGCTTTTATTGGAATTTTTCTCATAATTACACAGGGTTTTGGGTTTAGGGGAGGAAGATCACAGAGGTCCAATGTCATTTTATTAATGCCAATCAAGGGTACATGATTTTTGGCCGGGCGTGGTGGCTCACGCCTGCAGTTCTGACTCTTTGGGAGACTGAGGCGGGTGTATCGCTTGACTCGAGTTCGAGACCAGCCTGGGCAACACAGAGAAACCCCGTCTCTACCTAAAGGGGAAAAAAAAAAAGGATACGTGATTTCTGACTATTCATGTCAACCTTGATTACCTGGATAAAGTAGGGTTTGTAGGTTTCTCCACTCTAAAGTTACTTTTTTTAACCCCCTTTCCATACTGTAGTCTTAGGAAGGAAGCCACTATGCAAAGCCCACACCTAGGGAGTGGGGAGCTATGCCAAACTTCCTTATTAGGGTGGAGCAGCTACATAATTTATTTGGAACTTTTCTGAGATAGCCTATATATTTTTCAAAAGCCTTCTCAGGTCCCATTTAGAGGAATATTAGGACAGAAATCCTCCCAGGCTCATTTGTTTTTGTTTGGATTTACCTCAAGCCCCAGTTTTTTCCTCCAAAATCCCAAAGGCAAAAACGTTTGAAAATTCCTTTATCTTTAGGAAAGACTGACTCCTGATAGTAGAATAAGGGGTCAAATGGTACACCCACTCTTTTCTTTTGACTGTGCTATGCTTACCCACCATTTTTATTAGCTTTTTATCTTGAAGAAATTTGAGATATAGTAACTTGTAAGAATATTGCATTGACCTCCCTTCACCTAGATTCAACAGTTGTTAACATTTTGCTACATGTACGTTAACACTTTATTTTCTTTTTTTTTTTTTTTTTTTTGAGACAGTCTGGCTTTGTCGCCCAGGCTGGAGTGCAGTGGCGCGATCTCGGCTCACTGCAAACTCCGCCTCCCGGGTTCACGCCATTCTCCTGCCTCAGCCTCCTGAGTAGCTGGGACTACAGGCGCCCGCCACCGCCCCCGCCTAATTTTTTGTATTTTTAGTAGAGACGGGGTTTCACCGTGGTCTCGATCTCCTGACCTTGTGATCCGCCCGCCTCGGCTTCCCAAAGTGCTGGGATTACAGGCGTGAGCCACCGCGCCCGGCAAACACTTTATTTTCATACACACACACACTTCCTGTTTTAGTGTGTCATAAGAACAAGGATGTAGGAAATTCAGGAAATTTAGTTTACTAGGCTGAACGTTAATTTGCTTTGTCCCAGGCCAGGCGCAGTGACTCACACCTGTAATCCCCGCATTTTCAGAGGCTGAGGCAGGTGGATCACCTGAGGTCGGGGGTTCGAGACTAGCCTGACCGACATGGAGAAACCCCGTCTCTATTAAAAATGCAGAATTAGCAGGGCGTGGTGATGCATGCCTGTAATCCCAGCCACTCGGGAGGCTGAGGCAGGAGAAGTGCTTCAACCCAGGACTTGGAGGTTGCAGTGAGCAGAGATGCTGCCACTGCACTCTAGCCTGGGCAATGGGAGTGAGACTCCGTCTCAAAAAAAAAAAAAAAA
>NW_022304825.1:0-3004 GCF_002776525.5 Piliocolobus tephrosceles | reverse complement strand
TAAGGCACAGTTTGAACCCTGTTCCTGTAAAACCAAAAGAATGATATTCGGAGCATATTGAAGACAATGGCAAGAAGTGAAATGTCGTCCAATAAAAAACAGAAAGAAGCACCAGAAGAAACTGCTCTCTGAAAAGCCCATTCTTTCACAGGGTTACAGCATACTCTACATTTCCCAGTTTGAAAGTCGGCCTCTGAGGGTTCTGCGAAGGGATAGTAAGTGGCAACCGGAGGCCTGTGTTGAGCAAGGAAAAGTCGAAAATTGGAGAGAAGCTTTCTGCGCATCTCTTTTGTGATGTTTGTATTGAACTCAAAGAGTTAAATCATTCTTTGGATTGAGCAGTTTGAAATCACTGTTTCTGTGGAATCTCAGAAAGGACATTTGGAGACGCTCTTTAGAATATCCTGAAAAAGGAATAACCGTAGAGAGAAACCAGAAGGAAGCTTTCTGTGAAACTTTTCAGTGTCACGTGAATATCGCTCACACACTTAAGCTTCTCTTTTCACTGAGCAGTATCATAACACTGTATTTGTTTAGACTTCGAAGGGATATTCAGGAGCGATGTGAGGGTTACGGTGAGAAAGGAAACGTCTTCAGATAGAAACTGGAGAGAAGCTTTCTGAGGAGCTGCTTTGTGACATGTGCATTCCACTCACAGAAACATACCTTTCTTCTCTTAGAGAATTCCGGAATCCTTTTTGGACTAAATGCTACCAGGAGACATTCAGGAGTATAGGGACTGTTATGGTGAAAAAGGATGTGTCCCCAGACAAAACTGGAAAGAAACTTTCTGTGAAAAGTTTCTGCTTCGTGTTAGATATATCTATTCATCTTGCATAGTTCAAACCTTTCTTATATTACGCAGTTGGGAAACTCCTTCATGCAGGAATCCGTGAAGGGACATTCGGCCTACGGTGAAAGAGAATATATCTTTTGATAAAAACTGGATAAAAGCTTTGTGAGAAACTACTTGTGATGTATGCATACCGCTCAGGGAGTTATACTTCTTTCCTCACAAGGCAGTGTTCAAACACTGTTCCTGTGTAACTGAAAAAGTGATATTTCAGAGCGCTCTGAGGACTGTGGCAAATAGTGAAATATACTGAGATAAAACCGAGAAAGAAGCGTTCCAAGAATCTGCTCTCTGATATGTGCATTCATTTCAAATAATTTAAGTTTACTCTATGTTGCTGAGTTTCGAAATTCTGTCTCTGAAGAATCTGTGAAGGGATATTTAGTGACGCCCAGAGGCTTGTGGTGAGCAAGGAAACATCTTCCAATGAAACCTGCAGAGTAACATTCTGAACAACTGCTTTGCAATGTGTGAATTTGTCTCATGGATTTAAACCGTTCTTTGGATTGGGCAGATTGAAATCACTTTTTTTATGGAATCTGAGGAAGGACATTTGGGAACAATCCTTAGAATATGGAGAAAGAAATATCCTCAGGTAAAATCCAGAAGGAAGCTTTCTCTGAAACTACTCTGTGTCACCTTAATTACTGTCACTTTGTTAAGCCTCTCCTTGCGTTGAGTAGTTATACACCCCTGTGTAAGTTTAGCATGTGACGGGACATTTGGGGGCACTTTGAGGCTTATGGTGAAAAAGGAAATATGTTAAGACCAAAACTGCGGAGAAGCTTTCCGAGGAACTGCTTTGTAACTTGTGCATTCCACTCACAGAAATATACCTTTCTTCTCCTAGAGGATTCCGGAATCCCTTTTGAAGAAAATGCTTTTGAAGAAGAATTCAGCGAAACTGCTTCGTATTAGATATATCTATTCATCTCGCATAGTTCAAACCTTTCTTATATTACGCAGTTTGGAAACTCCGTCATGCACGAATCCGCGAAGGGACATTCAGGAGCACATTCAGGCCTGCGGTGAAAGAGGAGATATCTTCAGATAAAAACTGGATAAAAGCTTTGTCAGAAAATACTTGTGATGGATGCATTCCGCTCTATTAGTTATACCTCTTTTCACACAAGGCAGTGTTTAAACATTGTTCCTGTGTAACAGAAAAAGTGATGTTTCGCAGCGCACAGAGGACTATGGCAAATAGTGAAATATACTGAAATAAAATCGAGATAGAAGCATTCCAAGAATCTGCTGTCTGATTTGTGCATTCAATTCACGGAATTTATGCTTACTCTATGTTGCCCAGTTTAGAAATTCTGTCTTTGAAGAATCTGTGAAGCAATATTTAGTTAAATCCGGAGGTTTGAGGTGAGCAAGGAAACATCTTCCAATCAAATCTGCAGAGTAAATTTCTGAGCGACTCTTTGTGATGTGTGTGTTCATCTCATAGAGTTAAACCGTTCTTTGGATGGAGCAGATTGAAATCACTGTTTTGTGGAATCTGAGGAAAGACATTTGGGAATGATCCTTAGAACATGGAGGAAGAAAGCTTTCTGTGAAACTACTCTGTGTCATCTTAATTCCTCTCGCTTAGTTAACCCTCTCCTTACGTTGAGTAGTTTTATAACTCTGTGTATGTTTAGCATGTGATGGGATATTCGGGAGCACTTTGAGGCTTACGGTGATAAAGGGAATATGTTCAGACCGAAACTGGAGAGAAGCTTTCCGAGGAACTTCTTTGTGACGTGTGCATTCCAGTCACAGTGTTATACCTCTCTTCTCATACAGCGTCGGGGAAACCCTTTTGAAGAAACAGGTTCCAGGTGATATTCGGGAGCATGTTGATGCCGATGATGAAAGGGGAAATAGCCTCAGACAAAACTTGGAAAGAAGCTTTCTAGGAAACTACTCTGTGATATGTGTAATCATCTCACATAGATAAAGCTTTCTTTACATTACACAGCTTGGAAACTGTCATGGAGGGATCCATGTAGGGACCTTCAAGAGCACATTCTGGACTCTGGTGAAAAAGGAAATGTCTTCAGGTAAGAACTGGAAAGAAGAATTCTGTGAATATGCTTTTTGATACGTTTATTCTTCTCACATAGATGAAGCTTTTTTGACATTACACAGCTTGGAAACTCCCTC
>NW_022304824.1:0-2012 GCF_002776525.5 Piliocolobus tephrosceles | reverse complement strand
AGCCCTTTGTCAGATGAGTAGATTGCAAAAATTTTCTCCCATTCTGTAGGTTGCCTGTTCACTCTGATGGTAGTTTCTTTTGCTGTGCAGAAGCTCTTTAGTTTAATGAGATCCCATTTGTCAATTTTGGCTTTTGCTGCCGTTGCTTTTGGTGTTTTAGACATGAAGTCCTTGCCCATGCCTATGTCCTGAATGGTACTACCTAGATTTTCTTCTAGGGTTTTTATGGTATTAGGTCTAACATTTAAGTCTCTAATCCATCTTGAATTAATCTTCGTATAAGGAGTAAGGAAAGGATCCAGTTTCAGCTTTCTACTTATGGCTAGCCAATTTTCCCAGCACCATTTATTAAATAGGGAATCCTTTCCCCATTTCTTGTTTTTCTCAGGTTTGTCAAATATCAGATGGTTGTAGATGTGTGGCATTATTTCTGAAGGCTCCGTTCTGTTCCATTGGTCTATATCTCTGTTTTGGTACCAGTACCATGCTGTTTTGGTTACTGTAGCCTTGTAGTATAGTTTGAAGTCAGGTAGCGTGACGCCTCCGGCTTTGTCCTTTTGACTTAGGATTGTCTTGGCAATACGGGCTCTTTTTTGGTTCCATATGAACTTTAAAGCAGTTTTTTCCAATTCGGTGAAGAAACTCATTGGTAGCTTGATGGGGATGGCATTGAATCTATAAATTACCTTGGGCAGTATGGCCATTTTCACAATATTGATTCTGCCTATCCATGAGCATGGTATGTTCTTCCATTTGTTTGTGTCCTCTTTGATTTCACTGAGCAGTGGTTTGTAGTTCTCCTTGAAGAGGTCCTTTACATCCCTTGTAAGTTGGATTCCTAGGTATTTTATTCTCTTTGAAGCAATTGTGAATGGAAGTTCATTCCTGATTTGGCTCTCTGCTTGTCTGTTACTGGTGTATAAGAATGCTTGTGATTTTTGCACATTAATTTTGTATCCTGAGACTTTGCTGAAGTTGCTTATCAGCTTAAGAAGATTTTGGGCTGAGACGATGGGGTTTTCTAAATACACAATCATGTCATCTGCAAACAGGGACAATTTGACTTCCTCTTTTCCTAACTGAATACCCTTGATTTCTTTCTCTTGCCTGATTGCCCTAGCCAGAACTTCCAACACTATGTTGAATAGGAGTGGTGAGAGAGGGCATCCCTGTCTTGTGCCAGTTTTCAAAGGGAACTTTTCCAGTTTTTGCCCATTCAGTATGATATTAGCTGTGGGTTTGTCATAAATAGCTCTTATTATTTTGAGGTACGTTCCATCAATACCGAATTTGTTGAGCGTTTTTAGCATGAAGGGCTGTTGAATTTTGTCAAAAGCCTTTTCTGCATCTATTGAGATAATCATGTGGTTCTTGTCTTTGGTTCTGTTGATATGCTGGATTACGTTGATTGATTTGCGAATGTTGAACCAGCCTTGCATCCCAGGGATGAAGCCCACTTGATCATGGTGGATAAGCTTTTTGATGTGCTGCTGAATCCGGTTTGCCAGGATTTTATTGAGGATTTTTGCATCGATGTTCATCAGGGAGATTGGTCTAAAATTCTCTTTTTTTGTTGTGTCTCTGCCAGGCTTTGGTATCAGGATGATGCTGGCCTCATAAAATGAGTTAGGGAGGATTCCCTCTTTTTCTATTGATTGGAATAGTTTCAGAAGGAATGGTACCAGCTCCTCCTTGTACCTCTGGTAGAATTCAGCTGTGAATCCATCTGGTCCTGGGCTTTTTTTGGTGGGCAGGCTATTAATTGTTGCCTCAATTTCAGAGGCTGCTATTGGTCTATTCAGGGATTCAACTTCTTCCTGGTTTAGTCTTGGAAGAGTGTACGCGTCCAGGAAATTATCCATTTCTTCTAGATTTTCTAGTTGATTTGCGTAGAGGTGTTTATAGTATTCTCTGATGGTAGTTTGTATTTCTGTGGGGTCGGTGGTGATATCCCCTTTATCATTTTTTATTGCGTCTATTTGATTCCTCTCTCTTTTCTTCTTTATTAGCCT
>NW_022304823.1:0-3437 GCF_002776525.5 Piliocolobus tephrosceles | reverse complement strand
CTTTCCCCACTTTTGGATGGGGTTGTTTGTTTTTTTCTTGTATATTTGTTTGAGTTCTTTGTAGATTCTGGAAATTAGCCCTTTGTCAGATGAGTAGATTGCAAAAATTTTCTCCCATTCTGTAGGTTGCCTGTTCACTCTGATGGTAGTTTCTTTTGCTGTGCAGAAGCTCTTTAGTTTAATTAGATCCCATTTGTCAATTAACACCAAAAGCAACGGCAGCAAATAACTCAATTTTCAAAAGGAGCAAATCTTCAAATAGCTACTCATGAGAAACAGTATGTGGAAAGTTAGGTGTTTTTTAGACCATTATGGTCTCTACAGTTAACCTTTGAACACCACAGGTTTGAATGGCATGAGTCCCCTTATAAACATTTTTTTACATAAATATATTGGAAATTTTTTGGAGATTTGTGACAATTTGAAAAAACTTGCAAACTGCATTGCCTAAAAATACAGAAAAATAAAACGAGAAAATGTTATGTAGGACATCAACATGTAAATTATACATAGCTATTAGTCTATTTTATCATTCACTACCATAAAATATGCACAGATCCATTACAAAAAGTTAAAATTTACTAAAACTTATGCACACAGACTATACATGATGCCATTCAAAGTCAAGACAAATGTAAAGAAATGTAAAGATGGAGTATTATTAAATCGTAACTGTATAAAATTAACTGTAGTACATACTGTACTACTATAATAATTTTGTGACCACCTCCTGTTGCTTTTGCCTTGAGCTCAAGTGTTGCCAAGTATTCTCTTAAAATGCCATGTTATGCTCATCATCTCCCTGTGAGCAGTTCATCTCCCCAGTAAAATGCAAATCACAGTAAAAAGGGATCTCTTGTGGTTCTGGTGTATTTTTCATGTATAGTGCAATACCATAAACATTGAATAACACCATAGGGCCCATACGAAGTACCTCTAGTGATGCTAGAAGTGCTCCCAAGAAGCAGAGAAAAGTCATGATATTACTAGGAAAAGCTGGATTGCTTGATATGTACCATAGATAAGATTTGCAGCTGTGGTTGCCTGCCATTGCAAATAGACAATTTATCTTGTAAACAAGCAACACAAACTACAGTATGGATAAATACAATACAGTAATGTAAAAATGTGTTTTCTCTTCCTTTTGATTTTCTTAATAACACTTTCTTTTTTCTAGCCTATTTTAAGAATACAGTATATGATACGTATAACATACAAAATGTGCTAATAGACTGTTTATGTTATGGGTAAGCCTTCCAGTCAACAGTAGGCTACTAGTAGTTAAGTTTTGGAGTAGAACAAAGTTATATGTGGATTTTCAAGTGCACAGGGGATCAGCCTCCCAATCCCCTACGTTTTTCAAGGGTCAACTGTATTTTTTCTAGTTTCTTTTTTTAAAACTTCATTGAGGTATAACTGATATACAAAAAAACCCACTGCACATATAAAGTATTACATCTATTGAATAACATAAATCTATATAAAAGAAACAAGCAAATCACAAGATAAAATGACTCTTGAAAAACAAAAAATGTGATACCCGTTAAAAAAATTGTATATATTTTTTGAAGACAATACTGAAGATATATTTCAAAAAGTAAAACCAAAAACAGGTAGGTTGAAAATAGAAGAGTCCAAATACATGATATTAGAGGATCATTGTAAGATGTCAAGCACCCAAATAACAGGACTTTCAGAATAAAAAGAGAACATAGAAAATTTAGTAATGATTACAAAAATAATGACAAAAATAATAAATATTTCTGAAGTAAAAGGCAAAAGTTTCCATCTTGAATGAGCTTTCTGAGAGCCTAGCATCGTAAGTGAGAAATGACTCATACCAAGTCATGATATGATGACATTTCAATTAATGGGAAAAAAGATCTTTTATTATTATTATTATTATACTTTAAGTTCTAGGGTACATGTGCATAATGTGCAGGTTTGTTACATATGTATACTTGTGCCATGTTGGTATGCTGCACCCATCAACTCGGCAGCACCCATCAATTCGTCGTTTATATCAGGTATAACTCCCAATGCAATCCCTCTCCCCTCCCCCCTCCCCATGATAGGCCCCGGTGTGTGATGTTCCCCTTCCCGAGTCCAAGTGATCTCATTGTTCAGTTCCCACCTATGAGTGAGAACATGCGGTGTTTGGTTTTCTGTTCTTGTGATAGTTTGCTAAGAATGACGGTTTCCAGCTGCATCCATGTCCCTACAAAGGATGCAAACTCATCCTTTTTTATGGCTGCATAGTATTCCATGGAGTACGTGTGCCACATTTTCTAAATCCAGTCTGTTACTGATGGACATTTGGGTTGATTCCAAGTCTTTGCTATTGTGAATAGTGCCGCAATAAACATACATGTGCATGTGTCTTTATAGCAGCATGATTTATAATCCTTTGGGTATATACCCAGTAGTGGGATGGCTGGGTCATATGGTACATCTAGTTCTAGATCCTTGAGGAATTGCCGTACTCTTTTCCATAATGGTTGAAGTAGTTTACAATCCCACCAACAGTGTAAAAGTGTTCCTATTTCTCCACATCCTCTCCAGCACCTGTTGTTTCCTGACTTTTTAATGATTGCCATTCTAACTGGTGTGAGATGGTATCTCATTGTGGTTTTGATTTGCATTTCTCTGATGGCGAGTGATGATGAGCATTTTTTCACGTGTCTGTTGGCTGTATGAATGTCTTCTTTTGAGAAATGTCTGTTCATATCCTTTGCCCACTTTTTGATGGGGTTGTTTGTTTTTCTCTTGTAAATTTGTTTGAGTTCTTTGTAGATTCTGGATATTAGCCCTTTGTCAGATGGGTAGATGGCAAAAATTTTCTCCCATTCTGTAGGTTGCCTGTTCACTCTGATGGTAGTTTCCTTTGCTGTGCAGAAGCTCTTTAGTTTAATGAGATCCCATTTGTCAATTTTGGCTTTTGCTGCCGTTGCTTTTGGTGTTTTAGACATGAAGTCCTTGCCCATGCCTATGTCCTGAATGGTACTACCTAGGTTTTCTTCTAGGGTTTTTATGGTATTAGGTCTAACATTTAAGTCTCTAATCCATCTTGAATTAATTTTCGTATAAGGAGTAAGGAAAGGATCCAGTTTCAGCTTTCTACTTATGGCTAGCCAATTTTCCCAGCACCATTTATTAAATAGGGAATCCTTTCCCCATTTCTTGTTTCTCTCAGGTTTGTCAAAGATCAGATGGCTGTAGTTGTGTGGCATTATTTCTGAGGGCTCCGTTCTGTTCCATTGGTCTATATCTCTGTTTTGATACCAGTACCATGCTGTTTTGGTTACTGTAGCCTTGTAGTATAGTTTGAAGCCAGGTAGCGTGATGCCTCCAGCTTTGTTCTTTTGACTTAGGATTGTCTTGGCAATGCGGGCTCTTTTTTGGTTCCATATGAACTTTAAAGCAGTTTTTTCCAATTC
>NW_022304822.1:0-8399 GCF_002776525.5 Piliocolobus tephrosceles | reverse complement strand
AGGCGCACAACACCACGTCCGGCTATTTTTTTGTATTTTTTTTTTTTTTAGGACAAATAGGGTTTCACCCGTGTTAGCCAGGGTGGTCTCGATCTCCTGACCTCGTGATCCGCCCACCTCGGCCTCCTAAAGTGCTGGGATTATAGGCATGGGCCACCGCATCCGGCTTCATTAGTACTTTTGAGTGTATTATATGTGCTAGAAAGCATTCGCAGTCATGGTGTACAGCAAGAAACCAGACAAACTAGAGTCTTGTGGAGACTCTATATTCTAAAATTATTTGGAAGTCAACTGCACTTGAAAACAAATGGAAAGTGAATAGACATAAAAAGTTTCAATGTTCATGATGATGCAAAAATATATATATATATATTGCAGAAATGAAATCAGGAAGTGTTAGGGGTCATATGGTACTTGTAAGGCCATTGGTATCCTCTGAAATTCAAGCAGGCTGAAGACATTTGCATAACTAAATGGAAAGCAGATGCTAATAGAATACAATGAAGAAAGGGCCTGAAAGGCATTTCAGAGACCTTGGCTGATGGCAGCCTCTCCCTTCAAAGGTTTGGAGGCCTATAAGGGAAGACTGGTTTTGTGGGCTGGGCCTAGGGCTGCACCACCCCGGGCAAGCGCAGGACAGTGCTCACAGCATTCTACCTCCCCACCACTCCAGCTCCAGCCATGGCTAAAAAGGTCCCAGACACAGTTTGGGTCACTGCTTTGAGGGTGCAAGCCATAAGCCTTGGCAATTTCCATGGGATATTAAACCTGCAGTTGCACAAAGTACAGGAGTGCGCTACTGACTAGGCAATTTACAAAAGAAAGAAATTGAGTTGGACTTACAGTTCCACATGGCTGGGGGGAGGCAGAAGGCGAAAGGCATGTCTTACATCACAGCAGGCAAGTGAGAGAATGGCAGCCAAGCAAAACTGGTTTCGCCTTATCAAACCATCAGAACTCGTAAGACTTATTCACTACCACAAGAACAATATGGGAGAAACTGCCCCCATGATTCAATGATTTCCCATGGGGTCCCCCCACAGCATGTGGGAATTGTGGGAGTACAATTTGAGGTGAGATGTGGGCGGGGGCACAGAGCCAAACCATATCAGAAGCCTTCACCTGGATTTCAAAAGATGTATGGAAAAGCCTGTATGTCCAGTAGAAGCCTGCTGGGGTGGAGGCCTCATGGCAAATGTCTACTACAGCAGTGCAGAGGGAGAATATGGGGTAGGAGCCCCCACAGAGTCCCCACTGGGGCACTGCCTAGTGGAGCTCTGAGAAGACGGCCACCATCCTCCAGACCCCAGAATGATAGATCCACTGACAGCTTGCACCCTGAGCCTGGAAAAGCTGCAGGCACTCAACACTAGCCCTTGACAGCAGCCATGGGGACTGACCCTTTTATTCAAAAGAAAATAAATTGTTCTACCATAAAGACGTGTACACTCATATATTTATTATAGCATTATTTGCAATAGCAAAGACATGATTATTTTCTCTATCATTGGATAGAGAAAATGTAGTATATGTACACCATGGAATACTATGCAACCATTAAAAAAATTTTGTCCTTTGCACCAACATGGATGCAGTTAGAGGCCATTATTCTAAAATATTGCAGGAAGAAGAAACCAAATACCATATGTTCTTAGTTATAAGTAAGAACAAAGCACTGATTACACATGGATGTAAAGATGGGAACAGCAGATACTGGGGACTACTAGAAGGGGAAGGGAAGGTGGGGACCAAGACCTGAAAACCATATACACCATGAAATACTATGTTTTCTACCTGGGCTACAAAATCATTCATACTCCAAGCCTCAGCATTACACAATGTGCCAATGTAAAACACTGCACATGCATTCACTGAATCTAAAATAAAAGTTGAAATCTTTTTTTAAATAGTTGAAGATCTGAATAGACATTTCCTAGAAGAAAAGATACAAATGGCCAACAAATATATGACAAAATTCTTACCATCTCTAATTGTCAGGGAAATGCAAATAAAAACCACCATGAAATGTCACCTGACACCTCTTAGAATAGCTGTTATCGAAAAGATGAATAGCAAGTATTAGTGAGGATGTGGATAAAAGATAACCCTTGTATACTCGTAGTGGAAATACAAAGTACTATGGCCATTTTGGATAATAGTATGAAGGTTTCTCAAAAAGTTTTTAAATAAAACTACCTGCTGATGCGGCTGTTGAGACATAGGAACACTTTTACACTGTTGGTGGAATGTAAATTAGTTCAACCATTGTGGAAGACTGTATGGTGACTCCTCAAAGACCTAGAACCAGAAATATCACTTGACTCAGCAATCTCATTACTGTGTATATACCCAAAGGAATATAAATCATTCTGTTATAAAGATACATGCACACACATGTTCATTGCAGCACTAGTCACAGCAGCAAGGACATGGAATCAACCCAAATGTCCATCAATGATAGACTGGGTAAGGAAAATGTGGTGCATATACACCATGAAATACTATGCAGCCATAAAAGGGAATGAGATCATGTCCTTTACAGGGACATAGATGGAGCTAGAAGCCATTATCCTCAACAAACTAGCCCGGGAACAGAAAACCAAACACTGCATGTTCTCACTGACAAGTGGAAGCAGAACAAGGAGAACACATGGATACTGAGAGGGGAACAACACACACTGGGGCCTGTTGGGAAGCAGGTGGAGGGAGAGTATCAGGATAAATGGGTAATACACATATGCATTGGAATATTATTCAGTGTTACATGATAATGAAACCCTGTCATTTCTGACAACATGGGTGGACTTTGAAGGCATTACATTATATGAATTAGGCCAGCCACAGAATGACAATTACTATATGATTTCACTTGTATTTGAAATCTAAAACAGACAGACTCACAAAAGCAGAGAGTAGAAAGATTGTTGCCAGGGGCTGTGGTGCAGGGGAAATGGGTAGATGTGGTTAGAGCACAAAGTTTCAGATATACCATATAAGTAAGTTCTGGAGGTCTCATTTACAGCATAGTACTTAGAACACTGTATTGGATACTTAAAATTTGCTAAAAGGGTGGATTTTGGGTTCTTACCAAAATTTCTTACTACTACTACTACTACTACTACTACTAAGGGACTTTGGGAGGAAGGATATGTTTATAATCTTAAGGGTAGTGATGTGTTCATGATGTATACTTATCCCCAGACTCACTGAGATGCATACCTTAAACATGTACAGCTTTTTAAATGTAATCATAGCCCAACAAATTGGGTTAAATAAAAAAAAAAAAGAGGGGGTTGGTTAAAAAATTTAAAAGGAAGGGTAGATGTTTCCTTGTTTTTCTCTCTTGGCTATTTTCTTTCCTGCTGCCTGGAATTAAAAAATGACAGGTGGGCATTTAGCAGCCAAACTGAAGCCTCTTCTAAAGTATAGCAGAGCAGACAGCTGGAAGGGGCCTGCATCCCTAATGAATTTGGCAAGCATCTGTACCAGCCACGATAGGTGTAGCATGATAGGTGATAGCGTAGGCTTCTTCCGGGAATATTAGGAGCAATATTACCGGGTGGTTGTCCATTCATTGTTATGTTTGAAGTCATGTCATACTCTACCCCCTTGGATAGTAAGATCAGTGTTACGGGGTGAGTGTACACCTACTGCGATATTAAAACTAAAATCATGCTGTCCGTCCCAGGATATTTGGAACAACATCACAGGTCGGTGTACACTCCCTGTGGTATTAGCAGTAATAATATGATTATTAAATATCAATGATCGATTTTAATAATTATCAATGATTCTAATAATAGGATACCCTTATTAATTATGGATAATCAGTTTAAATACAGGATTATGCATGCTTAAAATTAATTATTAATATTAATGTCATTTAACAATATTATTAGTCCCTAATACCAATTATTATTTTATTATCAGCATCACTTTGTATTGATTTCAGTAACATTAATTGCTGATATCATTATTTTATTATTAATAGTGATATTACTATTATTACAAATTGTTAACATTTTAAACCAGTATTGATTTTTACAATCTTTATTGTGATCATTAATATCGATAATTACTATTAATTTTGATTATATTTATTAATATTAATAATTAATAGACTTGTTCCTGATAACCACCGGGGAGAGGATGATAACACTTTATATATCAAAGAAGATGTACACGCCCCCATTGATATTGTTTTGAATGTCCATGTGGGAGAGGATATGACACCCAATATCGCAGGGAGTAGAAACACTCCTGGGATACTGTTCTTAATATTCAGGGAGGAAGAGGATGATATGACTCCCAATACAGACGGGTGTACACCCTCTGAGGGTGTACACACTGGGGGTATACACCCGTCTTTGAAAGAGTTCATAATTTCCAGAGGGAGAGATGATATTACTCCACCATGGCTCCCAGCAGCCGGGGGGCGAGGGAGGGTGGTTCAGGACCAGACTGATTCACAGCTGAATTCTACCAGAGATACAAAGTCAAGTTGGTAACATATCTTCTGAAACTGTTCCAAAAAATTGAAAAGGAGGGACTCCTCCCTAACTCATTTTATAAGGCCGGCATCATCCCGATACCAAAACCTGGCAGAGACACAACAACAACAAAAGAAACTTCAAGCCAGTCTCCCTAATGAACATGAATGTGAAAATCCTCAACAAAATACTGGCACTGGCAAACTGAATCCAGCAGCACATCAAAAACTTATCCACCACGATTTAGTTGTCTTCATCCCTGGGATGCCAGACTGGTTCAACATATGCAAATCAACATAAGCAGAACCAATGGCAAAAATCACATGATCATCTCAATAGATGCAGGAAAGGGGTTTGATAAGAGTCAACATCCCTTCATGTTAAAAACTCTCATGAAACTAAGTAGTGATGGAATATATCTCAAAATAATAAGAGCAATTTATGGCAAATTCACAGCCAATGTCATACTAAATAGGCAAATGCTAGAAGCATTCCCTTTGAAAACCCGCACAAGACAAGGATTCCCGCTCTCACCACTCCTATTCAATATAGTATTAGAATTTCTGGCAAGTGCAATCAGGCAAGAGAAAGAAATAAAGGTATTCAAATAGGAAGAGAGGAAGTCAAATTGTCTCTGTTTGCAGACGACGTGATTCCATATCTAGAAAATTCTTTGTCTCAGCCCCCAAACTCCTTAAGCTGATAAGCAACTTCAGCAAAGTCTCAGGATACAAAATCAATGTGCAGAAGGAAGCTGTTTTATGTACAGTAATTCCTCATAATATCACAGGGGATACCATATTTACACTTTGGGGTATCCCCAGGGATGATTCTTATTTGAGCCACATGTGAATTTCAGACACGGACGCTTCCCAACTTTGGTGGCTTTCAACAAATGTGGAAGTTAATCACAACCTATTTCATGGAGGCATAAATTTCAATGAGCACTCACTGAACCTTTTATTTTAAATATTATTTTTGTAAACTTTGCATTTCCAATTAGGTGCAATTTTAAACCTGTTTCAGTTCTTATCCACTTTTTTTTTTTTTCCTGAGATGGAGTCTTGCCCTGTCACCCTGGCTGGAGTGCAGTGGCATGGTCTTGACTCACTTCAACCTCCGCCTCCCAGGTTCAAGCAATTCTCCTGCCTCAGCCTCCCAAGTAGCTGGAATTACAAGTGCCTGCCACCACGCCCAGCCAAGTTTTGTATTTTTAGTAGAAATGTAGCTTCCCTATGTTGGTTTGGCTGGTCTTGAACCCCTGACCTTGTGATCTGCCTACCTCGGCCTCCCAAAGTGCTCAGATTACAGGCCTGAGCCACCGCGCCCAGCCTCTTCACATTTTTTAGGCAGAGGGAAGTAAGGGTTGCTTTAAGTTTTCAGGGACTCCCATGTACCCAACCCATTTGTGTCAATTTCTTCCTTCAGAGTTCTTCAAATCAGCATGACCATTGTTAAAGGCCTCCCGCATGGTAATAATTGTGCTACAGGGTTTTATGAACACGAAGTTTATGTTTGATTGAATTAACCTCCTTGCTGTGGCATAAGGGGTCATAAGTGTTTTCACCAATTATGAGGCGGGTTCACTGTGCAATGGCTACCAACATTTATGAGTACAATGAGACCAAGCACATTCATACATAAATGAAGTGAATTTATTACTTACAAACAGCAAACAGAAGACAACAGAAGTCTGGGATTCAATATGAACCGCTACCGCAAGATCAGGAAAGCTACCCAGAGCAGATGGATGGCATTTTGACTGTAAATGCTTCACTTGCACTACAACTGAGGGACCCCAGAAAGGAACCCACCTTGGGTTTTCTCACACGATGTGGTTTGCTGGACACAAGCGTTAAAGGACATTCTGTTTCGAGCAGAGACTCTAACAGAGCCTGGGCTGTTCTGACCAATGTCACCTGATTATCAGGTTATTGCATTCCCAGCATATCATACAGTTATCTTGAGAACTACCAGTAAGAAAGGGAGGAAAATGGCCCTGTACCCTTAAAACTAAAGGATCAGGATATTTGTTGTGACAGAGGCACAGACAGTAGCGACAGAGTGTTCTTGTGAGCCATCTACTAGTTCTCTTGACCGCAGCGTGGCACCTGACCTCTTTTCTCTTTCCTTTCAATGGAAACTATTTCAGAATATTTTGAATATTTTGAGTTTCTACATCTAAAGAGTTGAGGCACATGATCGCTGGCAGTGTAGACTCTCTGCATGGTTACAGGAAAGAGTTCAAGAGCCCATCAACCCACATTGATGGAGACCACCTCATCCTCCAGAGAGTGCCACTCCATCTTCCTGGGGTTAGCTCCACATGCAGTGAGGCCATTATGTCTAAGGCCAGCAAGACTTGAGTCTGAAGATTCGACTTTTGGCATGCTGATAAGCAGCAGTGATAAGAAAATCCCACACACTGGCTAAGTGTAACTTGTGTAACATTTCATACATTTTTTTTCAAGCACTGCAGCATAATTAATTTGCATCAGGCTTTCCAAATTAGAAAAGCTTCACTTCTAGAATTTCTTTCCAGTGGGAGATTTCACATGACTTTTCAAGTGAATGTTAAAACTGAAAATATTCTTGCAGTTTCTAAACTATTAGAGTTTTAATCCTGTGTACGTTCTTGTATTTACAAGGTCCAGCCAGCTACAGTGTGCATTTTCATATGTCCTTGAGTGGGTATGAGAGAAATGAAACATTCCCACATTCTGGACATTCATAGGTTTTTCTCAGGAATGAGCTGATGTCATCCAAAGGAACTAACACAACTGAAGGCCTTACCGCAAATTTAAATTCAAAAGGCTTTTCTCCAGTCTGAGGCCTCACAAATTTTCACAAACAGGAAAATCTGAAGGCTTCACCACATTTCCTACATTCTTAAGGTTTCTCTGCAGTGTGAGCTCTTTCATGTTTATGAGGGAATGGGAAAGAGTAAATGTTTTACCACATTTCTTACATTCAAGGGGCTTTATTTATTTATTAATTTTTGAGATGGAGTCTCACTCTGTCGCCAGGCTGGAGTGCAGTGGCACAATCTCGGCTCACTGCAACCTCTGCCTCCTGGATTCAAGTGATTCTCCCGCCTCCTGAGTAGCTGGGACAACAACCATATGTTATGTTACCTAAGGCCTAAGGCCCAACCTCCCTATGTTACCTAAGGCCCTGCCCTCTCTGCACAGCTCGCTCCCCATTGGCCGGGGGGCGGGCCCCGGGCGCCCGGCTCCGCTGGGGGCGGGGCGGCGGGCGGCGGGCAGCGGGCGGGGCCCTCTACACCTGCGTGATGTGTGTCCCTGCCTCAGCCCAGCGCCAGCTGCAGCGCCTTGATCAGAGCCGGATCCTGAGCGGGGGACCCGGGCTGAAGTGGAGGCGGCGGCGGCGGCCCCGGGTGACGCTGCTGCGTCTCTGTCGGCTGCTCAGCAGTGCTCTAGTCGGCCCAGGCGCTGCGGCGAGGAGTTAGCGCTGGGAGGCGACGGCCCGAGGTGAGACTGGGCGACGGGCGACGGGGTCTCCGGACCGGGCGGGGGTCTCTGCGCCGGGCGTGACGGCTCAGAGCTGGGCTCCGCAGGGTCCGGGGTCGGGATCCCGGGTCCGTGCGCCTGGGCTTTGTCTCCGCGTCAGGTGGCACCGGGGGCTTGGCGTCTCCTGCGATACCGCGTGGGCCAGCGCGGGGGTCCCGGGCGCCCTGCGGGTGCAGGCCGGTCCCCACTGCTCCCCGGCTCCCCGCGTCTGCCGCGGAGGGGACTGCATGGACCCGGGCACTGCGTTCTGCCTGGTCCTCCGCGGCCTGGCTGGTTCCCGCCTGCGGCAGAGTGGGCCCTGCATGGACCCACTCATGGAACGGGGTCCAGGTCACTGCGTGTGGAGACTCCAACGCCCTCCCCGCCCTCCCTCGCAGTG
>NW_022304820.1:0-1007 GCF_002776525.5 Piliocolobus tephrosceles | reverse complement strand
GTATATATGAAATACACACACACATACACACACTTCTACTGTCAAGCACAGAAAGACAAAACTAGGCAAGGGTTCTTTTAGTGTTCATGAAAAAATAGATGTGCTTAGTTGAGAGTGTCCTTAAGTTGCCAGGGGAAAGACAGGATGAATTCACAGAGGGAGATAGTGTTTTTTTTTTCTTCTTCTTTGTTTACCTCTTGTATTTGAAATAATCCAGACTTTTGGAAAAGTTACAAAAATAGTACAGAGAATTCTCGTATGCTCTTCCCTCAGATTCCCCAAACATTTCACCCCATTTGTACTTTCTCTTTCTCTCTCTGTGGACATAATTTTTTTTTTTTTTCGGAAATGTTTGAGAGTAGAAGGTAGAATGCAGGGCAGGGTGAAAGGCGGAAGGAGAGAGGTGGGTTGGGAGGCTTTTGTTTGTTTGTTTGTTTTTTAACTTTCTGAGATGGAGTTTCGCTCTTGTCACCCAGGCTGGAGTGCAATGGCACGATCTCGGCTCACTGTAACCTCTGCCTTCTGAGTTCAAGTGATTCTCCTGCTTCAGCCTCCCAAATAGTTGGGATTACAGGCTGCCACCACCATGCTCGGCTAATTTTTTGTATTTTTAGTAGAGGGGTTTCACCATGTTGGCCAGGCTGGTCTTGAACTCCTGACCTCTGATGATCCACCTGCCTTGGCCTACCAAAATGCTGGGATTACAGGCATGAGGCACTGTGCCTGGTGATTGGGAGGCTTTGGCAGTTACCCAGAGCGCTATGATGAGGGCTGCACCTGGTTGGAAATGATGAGGAAGGTGAGAAGTGGTTAGGTCTGGCATATATATTTTGAAAGGGAGTTTAAATGGGTTGGATGGCAAGAGAGAGAAAAAGAAGTTTTAAGGATGATGTCAAGGATTTTGGCCTGAGTAACTGTTATTGGGATCGGGAAGACTGGGAGGAGTGGGTTATAGCAGGGGGAATCAAAAGTGCGTTTTGGGCATGCTAAATTTGAGGTCCAAAAAG
>NW_022304819.1:0-1890 GCF_002776525.5 Piliocolobus tephrosceles | reverse complement strand
ATGGCTCAAGCCTGTAATCCCAGCACTTTGGGAGGCCGAGACGGGCGGATCACGAGGTCAGGAGATCGAGACCATCCTGGCTAACACCGTGAAACCCCATCTCTACTAAAAAATACAAAAAACTAGCTGGGCGAGGTGGCGGGCGCCTGTAGTCCTAGCTACTCAGGAGGCTGAGGCAGGAGAATGGTGTAAACCCGGGAGGCGGAGCTTGCAGTGAGCTGAGATCCGGCCACTGCAGTCCAGCCTGGGCGACAGAGCGAGACTCCATCTCAAAAAAAAAAAAAAAAAAAAATTTTTTTTAATTAGCTGGGCAAGGTGGTGCACACCCGTAGATCGAGCTACTTGGGAGGCTGAGGTGGGAGGATCACTTGAGTCCAGGAGATTGAGGCTGCAGTGAGCCGTGATCACACCACCGCACTCCAGCCTGGGCAACAGAGCAAAACTCTGTCTCCAAAAAAAAAAAAAGGCACTGTTAGAAGTGAGGAGACCTTCCTACAATAAAGGCTGGGTGGTCTCATGGTACAGGGCTGATAGCTACACGGCCCATATCATCCCTCGGGACCTGGCACACAGTAGGTATTCAGGAACAGATGTTGGAATCCAGCCCCATTAACTGAAATAACAAGGCTATAAGCCCAGGCTGCTTCCAGCTCAGGCCCATTCTTGCTGTGTGACCTCAGGGGTGTAGAACAACATCTCTGAGCATTGGTCTCCTGATATGTCAAACGGATTCATTTGTTCATTCATCGATTCAACAGATAAGTACTGACCACCTACTCTGTGTTAGGCTCTAACACATAAGAACCAGAAACACACTGGTGAACAACAACAAAAAATTTTACCCATGGGAGCAGCAACAGGGAGAAAGAGAGAAAATAAAATAAAAAATTCAACTATCTTAGAAGTTATGTTAGATAGTCATAAATAGAAAAAGAAGGAAAACACAGGTGCAGTGGCATGAGCCTACAGTCCCAGCTACTCAGGAGGCTGAGATGGGAGGAGTCCTTGAGCCTAGGAGTTTGAGGCTGCAGTGCATTATGGTCAGCCTGTGAATAGCTACTACACTCCAGCCTGGGCAACATAGTGAGACCCCATCTCTAAAAACAAGAAAAGAAAAAGAGGTAGATGGCCAGGCACAGTGGCTAATGCCTGTAATCCCAGCACTTTGGGAGGCCAAAGCCAGGGGATCACCTGAGGTCAGGAGTTCAAGACTGGCCTGGCCAACATGGTGAAGCCCTGTCCCTACTAAAAATACAAAAATGAGCTGGGCGGGCCAGGCGCGGTGGTTCCAGCCTGTAATCCCAGCACTTTGGGAGGCCGAGGCGGGCGGATCACGAGGTTAGGAGATCAAGACCATCCTGGCTAACACGGTGAAACCCCGTCTCTACTAAAAATACAAGAAAATTAGCTGGGCGTGGTGGCGGGCACCTGTAGTCCCAGCTACTCGGGAGGCTGAGGCAGGAGAATGGTGTGAACCCTGGAGGCGGAGCTTGCAGTGAGCCGCGATTGCGCCACTGCACTCCAGCCGGGGGCACAGAGCAAGACTCCGTCTCAAAAATAAGAAAAAATGAGCTGGGCATGGTGGCAGGCACTTGTAATCCCAGCTACCAGGGAGGCTGAGGCAGGAGAATCTCTTGAACCTGGGAGGCGAAGGTTGCAGTGAGCCAAGATCGTACCACTGCACTCCAGCCTGGGCAACAGGAGACTCCATCCCCAAAAAAATAAAAAATAAAAAAAAGTAGAAACAGAAAAAGAAGAAAAATGAAGCAGGAGAAAGGAATCACATGGGGGATTGCAATAAGGAGGAGGATCAGGCTGGACACGGTGGCTCACGCCTGGAATTCCAGCACTTTGGGAGGCTGAGGCAGGTGGATTACCTGAGGTCAGGAG
>NW_022304818.1:0-1961 GCF_002776525.5 Piliocolobus tephrosceles | reverse complement strand
TGAACACCAGATCCCAGGTGGCTACCTAGTCTCCAGGTGGCTATCGGACCACAGGTGGACACCAAGTCCCCAGATTAACATCAAGCTTCAGGTGGACATCATGCCCCAGGTGAACTTCAGGTCCCAGCCCAGCTGAACATCAGGCCCCACGTGGATGCCTAGGTTCCAGGTGCACATCTGGTCACAGTTGGACATTCAGCCCCAGCTGAACATCAGGCCATGGGTGGATAAACAGTCCTCAGGTGGACATCAGGTCAAAGGTGAACATCAGTACTCGGGTGGACATCAGACTCCAGTTTGACATCAAGCCCAAGGTGGATGAACTAGAGGTTTACATCAGGCCCCAGGTTGACACCCAGGCTCAGGTGGACATTAGGCCCCAGGTAGAAACCAGGCCCCAGGTGGATACCTAGGCCCCTAGTAAACCTCAGATTCTAGGTTGACATTCAGGCCCCCAGTAGTCATTTGGTACCGTGTGGACACTCAGATGCCAGGTTCACATGGTGTCTCAACTGGACACCAAGGGGCTAGTTTGATACCCAAGTCCTAGGTGAGTGCCAGGTCCAAGGTTACACTCAAGCCCCAAGTGGACACCAGGCCCTAGGTGAATAATACAACTCAGTGGTCATTAGGACCCAGATGGATACCAGTCCCCAGGTTAACAGGAAGCCCCCAGTGGGTACCCAGGCCCCAGCTGGACATCAGGCCTAATGTGGTCACCCAGGGTCAAGATGGACATCAGGACTCAGGTAGACATCTGGTCACAGGTGGACATCAAGCCTGATGTGGATACCTTGTCCCCCAGTGGTCAAGAGGCCTCAGTTCAACACCAGTCCCTGGGTGGATACCTTGGCTCCAGGTGGAAATCCAGTCTTCAGCTGAACATCAGACCCCAGGTGAACACCAGGTCTTGGGTGGACATTAGGCTCCTGGTGAACATCAGGTACCAGTAGATATCCATGCCACAGGTGGACACTCAGGGCCCAGATGGGCATCAGGCCCCATTTGGACATTGAGGCCCCAGGTGGATATCAGGCTTCAGGTGAACCCTAGGTTCCACATAGGCATCAGGCCTTAGGTTGACACTCAAGCCCCAGGTGGACTGCTGCAGCCAAGCAGAAAACACACCCTCTTCTGGAGATCTAAGATACAGGTGTACAACAAGCCCCAGACTGACATCCAGGCCCCAGGTGAAGAATATTCCCCAGGTGGATTCCATACCCCAGGTGGATTCCATACCCCAGGTGAATAGCAGTCAACAGTTTGGCACCAAGTACCTAAGTCAACACAAAGCCTTAAGTGATTACCAGGCCACAGGTAGTCAGCAGTTTCCAGCTGTAGAACAGTCCCCAGGTGGATACCTAGGCCCCAGGTGGACACTAGACCCCAGATTAACACAAATACCAAGTAAAAAATCAAGCCCCAAATGGACAACCAGACCCCAGCTACATATACAAGTCTCAAGCTGACACCAGGCCCTATTTGGACTCCCAAGCCCTAAGTGGACTTTAAGCCCCAGGTGAACACTCAACTCTAGGAGGACTTCAGGCCCCGGTTGACTACCTGACCCCAGGGGAACACCAGGCATAGATGAACTTCAGGCACCAGCTATACATCAGGTTCCAGGCAAATGTCCAGGCCCCAGGTGGATATCAAGCCTCAGATGAACACCAGGCCCCAGGGAGACATCACGCACCAGGTGGACCAGGTGGACACTCAGGCCCCTACTGAATATCCATCCTCAGGTGGACATCCATCCCAAGGTGGACAATCAGGCCACGGATGTAAACTTAGGCCTAAGGCAGACACCAGACCCCAGGAAATGTCCAGGCCCCATGAGGACACTAAGACCCCAGGTGGACATATTGGTTCTAGACAAATACAAAGCCCCAGGTAACTATCATGCTCCAGTGAACACCAGAGCCCAGGTGGGTACCTAGTCTCCAGGTGTGCATCAGGCA
>NW_022304817.1:0-2911 GCF_002776525.5 Piliocolobus tephrosceles | reverse complement strand
GGTGGTGGGTGCCTATAATCCCAGCTACTCGGGAGGCTGAGGCAGGAGAATGGCTTGAACCCAGGAGGCAGAGGTTGTAGTCAGCCAAGATTTCACCACTGCACTCCAGCCTGGTGACAGTGTAAGACTCTGTCTCAAAAAAAAAAAAGATGAAGGTTAAGCAGGGTACAGATGCTGATGCCTGTAATCCCAGCACTTTGGGAGGCCAAGGTGGGTGGATTCCTTGAGGTCAGGAGTTCGAGACCAGCCTGGCTAACATGGTGAAACCCCATCTCTACTAAAAACACAAAAAAATTAGCCGGGTGTGGTGACCTGCACCTGTAATCTCAGCAACTTGGGAGGCTGAGGCAGGGGAATTGCTTGAACCAGGGAGGTGGAGGTTGCAGTGAGCAGAGGTCGCGCCTCTGCACTCCAGCCTGGGCAACAGAGCAAGACTCCATCTTAAAAAAAAAAAAAAAAAAAAGAATGTTAAATATTTTAGGGATTCTGATTATAAAGATGTGGATTGTCCATAATTAAGACATACTTTTCTGCCTGGCTGAGACAGCATTAGGCCATATTTCTAGTACAGATTTTGATTGACTGTAACACTGCTCTACAAGCATATGTAAACTAGTTCTTTTGCCTCAGTACCCTAAGGGACAGGGCACTTGGGAGCGCGAGTCAAGATATACCCTGTGTGCCGCCTCGGTCATCCCCTGGCGCGGCCGCGTCTTCCATGGCCTTGCCCTCGGCCTCAAGCTTCGATGCTGTCTTTTCATGGAAACCATGGTTATGCTCAACAGGAACTGTCTCCAAATTGCTTGGTGGTATCTGATCTTCCACAATTGCCTCTCCAGCCTTCAGGTGCCCTTCTATTCCCTGTGTCCCCGAGGTTTCCTTTCTGGGTAGGAGAGGGGCCGCCTTGCGCTGGGGCTCTGGCACGAGTTTTTCCAGATGCCCCTCTGCTGCCCCAGGAGGAGTGGCTGGCAGCTGCCCCCCTGCTGTGGCCTCTTCTGCCAGCACAGTAGGCACTGGGCTGCCCTTCAGTGGTACAGGCGACCCTGATTTTGTGTGGACAGGTAAGGGTCCTTTAACTTCGAATGGCTTTTGGCTTTCTTTATCTATTTCATTTAATCTAAATGTTTCCTGCAATTGTTTTTCCTTTAAACTTTGCTTCAAAAACTCTTCATCTGCTTGAGATCTGGGCACTGTGGTTTTTGGTCTTGCGTCTTCCCTGCCTTCTGATGGCTTAGCAGGTGGCCCTTTCTTCTTTGGCTGGTGGGGCTTCTCTGGACCAGTGACGTCCGCATGCGGCTTCTGCAGCAAGGTTTTCTCTTTTGCTGATACTGTAACTTGGGGGGCTCTGCTTTCAGAGGAACGAGAGGCCTCTGGTTTTCGAAGCCCCCCTCTGCCTTTGCTCACCACTCGAGGAGTGACCTCTGAAACGTCAGCCTCGTCATCAGATTCAGAATCAGAGGAGCTGGACGAGGATGAAGACGAAGGCGACGTCACTTTCCGACCCACCCGAGGAGCTTCTGAGTTGGAGCCCTGTTTTCTGAACGGAGACACAACTTTCTGTGGAAACTCTACCAAAGTCTTTCTTGACAAAAATTTCGGAACCCCTTCATCTGTGAACAGCACGCTGCCACTGGGACTGGGACTAGCTACCATCCCGCCCTTATTCGCAGCTGGTGGGTAAGAACCGGGTGAAGATAAGTTTTTAGACAATTCAGCTGCTGTCTGGGTGGCTAGGAGCTTGCCCCTCTCCTTTGGTTCCACTACATCTAGGAAATGGCATAAAGAGGAATATTATTTAACAAAACAACTTAAAACTCAGTCAAAATCACAGACATTTCATGACACATTATTTGTCACTGATGGTATCTTCAATACACTCATCCTAAGACAGGTCCCATAGAAACCCACCAAGCAACCAACTGAGGATGGAAAATGTTCAGAAAATCATCTGCTTTGACAAACTTTTTTCCTTGACATTATTCCCCAAACAGCACAACAACTATTTACATGGTATTTACATTGTATTAGGTATTATAAGTAATCTAGAGATGATTTAAGGTATACAGGAGGATGTACTTAGGTGATACGCAAACACTGCATCACTGTATATCAGCGACTTGAGCATCTGCAAACTCTGGAATCCTGGTGGGAGGGGTGGCCTGGAACCCATTCCCCTCAGATACTGAAGGATGACTGTATAATAAAACACAAAACTACCGACCTAAGACTAGCTGCGTAGGCCTATCTCACAGCCTAAGATGGGGACTTTCAGAGACTGTTTCTCTTCTCTAAGAGACCATAACAAATTGTGTAACATAAAGGTCTACAAATACTGTACTGGTAATTAGTGAAGGCAGGAGTTCGCCTTGTTGCTTTCCTATTGCCTCTCAATACAGAACTCAAATTTCCTGAATCTCTTTTCTGCTTTTTTGAAAAGGGAGGGCACGGCCTTCAAGTTTTTAGTGATCCCCCTATCAAAAATAAAAAGGGTTAGGGTGTGAGAAATGGATTAGCAACCTTAAAATACTTCCATATCTTGTCAAAAGGTCACAAAACTAACTTTGGAAACAAGGCACATTCAGAAACAGAGGTGCATTTAAACATTACATTACAGAACAAAGTTACGGCCGGGCGTGGTGGCTCAAGCCTGTAATCCCAGCACTTTGGGAGGCTGAGATGGGTGGATCACGAGGTCAGGAGATCGAGACCATCCTGGCTAACACGGTGAAACCCCGTCTCTACTAAAAAATACAAAAAATTAGCTGGGCGAGATGGCGGGCGCCTGTAGTCCCAGCTACTCGGGAGGCTGAGGCAGGAGAATGGCGTGAACCCGGGAGGCGGAGCTTGCAGTGAGCCAAGATCGCGCCACTGCACTCCAGCCCGGGCGACAGAGCGAGACTCCGTCTCAAAA
>NW_022304816.1:0-1325 GCF_002776525.5 Piliocolobus tephrosceles | reverse complement strand
ATTGATTTGCGAATGTTGAACCAGCCTTGCATCCCAGGGATGAAGCCCACTTGATCATGGTGGATAAGCTTTTTGATGTGCTGCTGAATCCGGTTTGCCAGTATTTTATTGAGGATTTTTGCATCGATGTTCATCAGGGATATTGGTCTAAAATTCTCTTTTTTTGTTGTGTCTCTGCCAGGCTTTGGTATCAGGATGATGTTGGCCTCATAAAATGAGTTAGGGAGGATTCCCTCTTTTTCTATTGATTGGAATAGTTTCAGAAGGAATGGTACCAGCTCCTCCTTGTACCTCTGGTAGAATTCAGCTGTGAATCCATCTGGTCCTGGGCTTTTTTTGGTGGGTAGGCTATTAATTGTTGCCTCAATTTCAGAGGCTGCTATTGGTCTATTCAGGGATTCAACTTCTTCCTGGTTTAGTCTTGGAAGAGTGTACGTGTCCAGGAAATTATCCATTTCTTCTAGATTTTCTAGTTGATTTGCGTAGAGGTGTTTATAGTATTCTCTGATGGTAGTTTGTATTTCTGTGGGGTCGGTGGTGATATCCCCTTTATCATTTTTTATTGCGTCTATTTGATTCCTCTCTCTTTTCTTCTTTATTAATCTTGCTAGCGGTCTGTCAATTTTGTTGATCTTTTCAAAAAACCAACTCCTGGATTCATTGATTTTTTGGAGGGTTTTTTGTGTCTCTATCTCCTTCAGTTCTGCTCTGATCTTAGTTATTTCTTGCCTTCTGCTAGCTTTTGAATGTGTTTGCTCTTGCCTCTCTAGTTCTTTTAATTGTGATGTTAGAGTGTCAATTTTAGATCTTTCCTGCTTTCTCTTGTGGGCACTTAGTGCTATAAATTTCCCTCTACACACTGCTTTAAATGTGTCCCAGAGATTCTGGTATGTTGTATCTTTGTTCTCATTGGATTCAAAGAACATCTTTATTTCTGCTTTCATTTCGTTATGTACCCAGTAGTCATTCAGGAGCAGGTTGTTCAGTTTCCATGTAGTTGAGCGGTTTTGATTGAGTTTCTTAGTCCTGAGTTCTAGTTTGATTGCACTGTGGTCTGAGAGACAGTTTGTTATAATTTCTGTTCTTTTACATTTGCTGAGGAGTGCTTTACTTCCAATTATGTGGTCAATTTTGGAATAAGTGTGATGTGGTGCTGAGAAGAATGTATATTCTGTTGACTTGGGGTGGAGAGTTCTATAGATGTCTATTAGGTCCGCTTGGTGCAGAGATGAGTTCAATTCCTGGATATCCTTGTTAACTTTCTGTCTCGTTGATCTGTCTAATGTTGACAGTGGAGTGTTGAAGTCTCCCATTATTATTGTATG
>NW_022304815.1:0-2681 GCF_002776525.5 Piliocolobus tephrosceles | reverse complement strand
TTTCTTCTAAATTTATTTTTCTACTTTCTTCTGTTAGCAAAGCAGTTGCCGCTACAGACTGAATGCATTTGAACCATCTGCGGGACACTGGGTTCCAGGAACTCACAACAAATCAGAATCAGAATCAAAACCAAAGTGCCGATAAAGGCATGCCATGGGTGATCAGGCCACACGTCAACCGAAATGGAGTGGGCAAGTTCCCAAGACTGGTCCTGTCAAGCAATTCAAACCAAGTCAAAACCAAAACCCAAATCAGGCCAGGCGTGGTGGCTCAAGCCTGTAATCCCAGCACTTTGGGAGGCTGAGACGGGCGGATCACGAGGTCAGGAGATGGAGACCATCCTGGCTAACACAGTGAAACCCCGTCTCTACTAAAAAAGTACCAAAAAAACTAGCCGGGCGTGGTAGCGGGCGCCTGTAGTCCCAGCTACTCGGGAGGCTGAGGCAGGAGAATGGCGTAAACCCGGGAGGTGGAGCTTGCAGTGAGCTGAGATGCGGCCACTGCACTCCAGCCTGGGCGACAGAGCCAGACTCCGTCTCAAAAAAAAAAAAAAAAAGACTTATAACCATTTCTTTTTCAAAATCAGTTAACAGCCGGGCGCGGTGGCTCAAGCCTGTAATCCCAGCACTTTGGGAGGCTGAGACGGGTGAATCACGAGGTCAGGAGATCGAGACCATCCTGGCTAACACGGTGAAACCCCGTCTCTACTAAAAATACAAAAAAAACTAGCCGGGCGAGGTGGCGGACGCCTGTAGTCCCAGCTACTCAGGAGGCTGAGGCAGGAGAATGGTGTGAACCCGGTAGGCGGAGTTTGCAGTGAGCTGACATCTGGCCACTGCACTCCAGCCTGGGCGACAGAACGAGACTCCATCTCAAGAAAAAAAACAACAAAAACAAAAACCCAAAAGTGCTGATAAAGGCATGCTATGGGTGATCGGACCATGCTTCCACTCAAACGGAGCGGGCAAGTTCCCAAGACCGGTCCTACTGTACTCCAGATATCTGGACTCCAAGGGCCAGTTCCTTCCTGGTGTTCAACCAGTGTGTGGATTCTCCACGGGGGCCTGCAGTGCACTGCTCTGACGAGGCATTCCACCAGGGCTAATGCCTGCCCAGGAGCATGCTCAGGATCCGCGTAGCTCAAGCTGGCCGGAGTCCCCTGCAGGGATGCTCCACAGGGCAGGCCTAAGCCGCCTGAGGGGCTGCCTCGCTTCCCAGTCAGGGAACCAAGAAATGTAGCAGGATGAGCCACAGACAAAAGTCCTCAGACACCAGGTTAAAGAAGGAAGAGGCTTTATTCAGCCAGGAGGTCGGCAGACTTGTGTCTCAAGAACAGAACTGAGCTTTCCAAAGACTTCATTTGGCCAGGAGCGTCGATGGACTTGCTGCGTCTCAAGAACAGAAGCGAGCTCCCTGAAGAAAGAGTTCCTGGCCCTTTTAAGGGCTTACCATCGTAAGGCGTCCACGTGACAGGGTCGTGATAGGCTGAGCAAGCATGGGGTAAGTGACCAGGTGGATACGTGATCTACAGATAGCACAAGTGATTAGGGTGGGGGTTAATCTTTAGCCCACAGGCCTGGCCAATGGCCCCGATCAGTCTGTTATTTTTGTTTTTACTTACTCCTTTTCTTTGGAGAGAGGAGACATTAAGAGGAATGGCCTCTGTCCTCATTCTGGGCCATCTTTCTCCTGCTTCATGCCTGAATTTGCCCATTAACCCCGAGTGGACTGGTTCCTTGAAGTGAGAAGCGGCATTTAGAGATCACACTTGGGCTGCTACTCGCATAGCCCTTTTGGGTCAGACACCCCAGACACACCCAAAATGGACACGAGACCTGGAGAGGGCGACAGGAGTTTGCTTCCAACTTCTCCCTGGAGGTTGAGGCTGGACTTTCTTACTAACACCTGGCGAGACCCATCCCAAACTAAGACAACACCAGGGAGGATGGAAGGGGAACCCTGGAGCTGTGTTGTGGTCAGATTGGACCTTCCCATGGCTGCTGAGACTCTGGGACAAGCTGCTCCTTCTCTGGGGCATTGGGGACACCTGAGGATGCCTCCCTGCTCTTACTTTGTGGTCACACCAAGAGATCAGGGTTACAACCACCCTGTAGTGTAGAGAATCCCTATCCCTTTCCATGCCACTTCCCTCCTTAGGGAAGCAAACGCCCTCCCAGGAGCCTATTCCCATTCCTGGGCCACAGTCAAAGGGAAAACCTGATCCTGACACGAACTTCCTTGGGCTTCTGCATTTCCAGATGTCCCGTCATTGCGTGTGTGGGGCTGACTGTCTCATCTCAGCCTGAGAAGGGCAGGCAGGGGTGTGGACAATCTGCCCAGCAAATGCCCGCCGGAGTCAGTGGTTCCGATTTTCTGAATCACAGTGGCAGGTCGGGGCTGGGGAGGGGGCCACAGGGAGTTCAAGGGAGTAGTTTTTGTATGAGCCTCTGTCACAGTGTTTGATGTCTAGCAGAGACCCATCTGACCGTCCTAAAGAAAGGTGCAACAGAAACTCACTTCACAGGGGCTTCATGATAACTGAATGAGATAACATACTTAAGTATCTGGTCCTTGATATCTGAGAGAGAGTGAGTAATGAAAACGATCCTTTCTCCCTCTCTGATACTTAACGTGGCCCCTTACATTGGGCTGCTGGTTCTGGAGGGTCGCAGGGAAGCAG
>NW_022304814.1:0-1317 GCF_002776525.5 Piliocolobus tephrosceles | reverse complement strand
AAAATTCTTTTCTTTAAGAACGTTGAATATTGGCCCCCACTCTCTTCTGGCTTGTAGAGTTTCTGCCGAGAGATCTGCTGTCAGTCTGATGGGCTTCCCTTTGTGGGTAACCCGACCTTTCTCTCTGGCTGCCCTTAAGATTTTTTCCTTCATTTCAACTTTGGTGAATCTGGCAATTATGTGTCTTGGAGTTGCTCTTCTGGAGGAGTATCTTTGTGGCGTTCTCTGTATTTCCTGAATTTGAATGTTGGCCTGGCCTGCTAGGTTGGGGAAGTTCTCCTGGATGATATCCTGTAGAGTGTTTTCCAATTTGGTTCCATTTTCCCCCTCACTTTCAGGCACCCCAATCAGACGTAGATTTGGTCTTTTGACATAATCCCATACTTCTTGCAGGCTTTGTTCATTTCTTTTTCTTCTTTTTTCTTTTGGTTTCTCTTCTCGCTTCATTTCATTCATTTGATCCTCCATCGCTGATACTCTTTCTTCCAGTTGATCGAGTCGGTTACTGAAGCTTGTGCATTTGTCACGTATTTCTCGTGTCATGGTTTTCACCTCTGTCATTTCGTTTATGACCTTCTCTGCATTAATTAGTCTAGCTGTCAATTCTTCCACTTTTTTTTCAAGATTTTTAGTTTCTTTGCGCTGGGTACGTAATTCCTCCTTTAGCTCTGAGAGGTTTGATGGACTGAAGCCTTCTTCTCTCATCTCATCAAAATCATTCTCTGACCAGCTTTGATCCGTTGCTGGCGATGGGCTGTGCTCCTTTGCAGGAGGAGATGCGCTCTTATTTTTTGAATTTCCAGCTTTTCTGCCCTGCTTTTTCCCCATCTTTGTGGTTTTATCTGTCACTGGTCTTTGATGATGGTGACGTACTGATGGGGTTTTGATATAGGTGTCCTTCCTGTTTGATAGGTTTCCTTCTGACTGTCAGGACCCTCAGCTATAGGTCTGTTGGAGATTGCTTGAGGTCCACTCCAGACCCTGTTTGCCTGGGTATCAGCAGCAGAGGTTGCAGAAGATAGAATATTGCTGAACAGCGAGTGCACCTGTCTGATTCTTGCTTTGGAAGCTTCCTCTCAGGGGTGTACTCCACCCTGTGAGGTGTGGGGTGTCAGACTGCCCCTAGTGGGGGATGTCTCCCAGTTAGGCTACTCAGGGGTCAGTGACTCACTTGAGCAGGCAGACTGCCCCTTCTCAGATCTCAACCTCCGTGTTGGGAGATCCCCTGCTCTCTTCAAAGCTGTCAGACAGAGTCGTTCGCGTTTCACAGGCTTCTACTCCTTTAGCTGAGCCCTGTCCCCAGAGGCGCAGTCTACA
>NW_022304813.1:0-2179 GCF_002776525.5 Piliocolobus tephrosceles | reverse complement strand
AAAAAAAAAAAAAAAAAAAAAACAGAAAATGTGAAACCGTACAACTCTTATAAGAGGGAACTGAATAATGTCCACGTGCAATCTTACATGCATATATCATGTGACCTGGGCTGCTTGCTTCTATCCGGAAGATACACTGATAAAATTATGAAATGTAGTATGCACAAAGGAATGTAAATATTTGTAAATGCAACAGACTGGGAAGATTTCCAGCAATGGATGGGCTGAATTAACTCTCAGATATATACGTACAAGGTGTATTGTGCAACTGTATATTTCATAATCTTCAGATTATGTTATATAAAAAATAGCAGGGTGTAGAATAATGTGCTAATTTTTGTGAGAAGGGCGGACTGCTATATATGTTTATACTTTCTCTTTTTTTTTTTTGAGATGGAGTCTCACTCTGCTGCCTAGGCTGGAGTGCACTTACACAATCTTGGCTCACTGCAACCTCCGACTTCTGGGTTCAAAAGATTCTCCTGCCTCAGTCTCCTGAGTAGCTGGGACTACAGGCATGCCCTACCATGCCCAGCTAATTTTTATATTTTTAGTAGAGACGGGGTTTCACCATGTTGGCCAGGATGATCATGATACCTTGACCTTGTGATCTGCCCACCTTGGCCTCCCAAAGTGTTGGGATTATAGGCATGAACCACCGCGTCCAGCTATGTTTATATATATATATATATTTTTTTTTTTTTTTTTCTGAGAAGGAGTCTCGCTCTGTCGCCCAGGCTGCAGTGCAGTGGCTGAATCTCAGCTCACTGCAAGCTCCGCCTCCTGGGTTCACGCCATTCTCCTGCCTCAGCCTCCCGAGTAGCTGGGACTACAGGCACCCGCCACCTCGCCCAGCTAGATTTTTGTATTTTTGTATTTTTTAGTAGACACGGGGTTTCACCGGGTTAGCCAGGATGGTCTCGATCTCCTGACCTCGTGATCCGCCCGTCTCGGCCTCCCAAAGTGCTGGGATTACAGGCGTGAGCCACTGCGCCCAGCCAATGTTTATACTTTCAAAACACAGTGGAAGGATAAGCCAAGACCTAATCAAAATGATGAAGTAATAGGTGGGAGCGGAGTGTGGTAGTGCACGCCTTTAATCCTAGCTACGTGGGAGGATATGGTAGGAGGATCCCTTGAGCCCAGGAGTTCAAGTGCAACCTGGACAACAGAGCAAGACCTCTGTCTCTTAAGAAAAATTAAAATACAAACCATAGGTGGGAGAGAGCAAGGTTAGAAAGTAGCCACCTTTGATTTTACCTTGTTTTTATCTGAGAATCATTTTATAACCTCACAGTAAAGAATATTTCCTAAGGCCGGGAGCGGTGGCTCAAGCCTGTAATCCCAGCACTTTGGGAGGCCGAGACGGGCGGATCACTAGGTCAGGAGATCGAGACCATCCTGGCTAACATGGTGAAACCCCGTCTCTACTAAAAAAATACAAAAAACTAGCCAGGCGAGGTGGCGGGCGCCTGTAGTCCCAGCTACTGGGGAGGCTGAGGCAGGAGAATGGCGTAAACCCGGGAGGCGGAGCTTGCAGTGAGCTGAGATCCGGCCACTGCACTCCAGCCTGGGCGACAGAGCGAGACTCCGTCTCAAAAAAAAAAAGAATATTTCCTAGACAAAACATTTTAACTAGAAAAGTGTGGCATATTCATATTAATTTTATTATTCTATTGACTGAAAGTCACCATTAACAGAATGAACAGATGTCTGCTTCTGGTCAAATGGAGAAACAGACCAGATTTACCCTTATATCTGTAAATACTAAAAAGCTAAACAAAATAGGTGAAACAATGGTTTTTAAGACATTGAATATACAAAAATTCAATTTCCAATAAAGAACAGTGATCCCTGAAAAAACAGAAATAAATTTTTCCTACAGTTTTTCCAGAGTACTGCTGGGAGAGGTAACTCAGGCAGAGCCTAGTGGTCTCCTAGTGTTGGGATAGAATGAGGAATCTGATGAGGCCAAAGTGGCCAGAGTTGACAAGGCAAAACACTGACAAGGAGAGAATTGCACAAAAATTTCTAGAGGATCTTCCTTAAGTTCAGCTAAATATTCATCGACATGTGTGTGTGAAAACTACCTGAAGCCAGGGAAAAATAACTACCTTAAAGGAATAGAGGGAAGAATCCACAGAGCTCAAAAAAGTCCAGGAATAATTCCTTTTCCCAA
>NW_022304812.1:0-1036 GCF_002776525.5 Piliocolobus tephrosceles | reverse complement strand
CTGGGTACGTAATTCCTCCTTTAGCTCTGAGAGGTTTGATGGACTGAAGCCTTCTTCTCTCATCTCATCAAAATCATTCTCTGACCAGCTTTGATCCGTTGCTGGCGATGGGCTGTGCTCCTTTGCAGGAGGAGATGCGCTCTTATTTTTTGAATTTCCAGCTTTTCTGCCCTGCTTTTTCCCCATCTTTGTGGTTTTATCTGTCAGTGGTCTTTGATGATGGTGACGTACTGATGGTGTTTTGATATAGGTGTACTTCCTGTTTGATAGGTTTCCTTCTGACTGTCAGGACCCTCAGCTATAGGTCTTTTGGAGATTGCTTGAGGTCCACTCCAGACCCTGTTTGCCTGGGTATCAGCAGCAGAGGTTGCAGAAGATAGAATATTGCTGAACAGCGAGTGCACCTGTCTGATTCTTGCTTTGGAAGCTTCCTCTCAGGGGTGTACTCCACCCTGTGAGGTGTGGGGTGTCAGACTGCCCCTAGTGGGGGATGTCTCCCAGTTAGGCTACTCAGGGGTCAGTGACCCACTTGAACAGGCAGACTGCCCCTTCTCAGATCTCAACCTCCGTGTTGGGAGATCCCCTGCTCTCTTCAAAGCTGTCAGACAGAGTCGTTCGCGTTTCACAGGCTTCTACTCCTTTAGCTGAGCCCTGTCCCCAGAGGTGCAGTCTACAGAGATAGGCAGGTTTCCTTGAGCTGCTGTGAGCTCCACCCAGTTCCAGCTTCCCAGCGGCTTTAGTTACCTACTTAAGCCTCAGTGATGGCGGGCGCCCCTCCCCCAGCCTCACTGCTGCCTTGCGGTTAGATTGCCGCAGACTGCTGTGTTAGCAAGGAGAGAGGCTCCGTGGGCGTGGGACCCTCCCGGCCAGGTGTGGGATACAATCTCCGGTGTGCCGGTGTTACAGCGCAGTATTGGGGTTGGAGTTACCCGATTTTCCAGGTGTTGTGTGTCTCAGTTCCCCTGGCTAGGAAAAGGGACTCCCTTCCCCCTCGCGCTTCCCAGGTGAGGTGATGCCTCGCCCTGCTTCAGCTCTC
>NW_022304811.1:0-1711 GCF_002776525.5 Piliocolobus tephrosceles | reverse complement strand
CTGCGAAAACGCTCTTAGCAAGCTTCTCAATGAAAACCATGAGGAAATTCTGTGAGCATAATTCACCCGAAACCAAGAAGTTTCTAAGAAGGCTTCTCTGCAGATTTGTCTGAGGATATCTCATTATTCACCATGGGATTCCACCGTATCCAGGAGGTTACGTCAGAGATTCCAGAATATCAGTGCTAACAAACTCCTCCATGTAAGAGTGGTGTAATACTGTGAAATGAATTCAGGCATCACAAAGCAGTTTCTCAGAAAGCTTCCTTCCAGTTTTTCTCGGAAGATATTTCCTGTGTCCTTAGACTCTAAGAAACCTATCTGAAATATCAGTGCTCAGAATCCACAAAGACAGTGTTAGCAAATGGTTGCAGGAAATAGTAGTGTAACTCTGTGAGATGAAGTTACAGGTCAGATAACAATCTCTCAGAAAGCTTCTTTCTAGCTATTATGTGAGGATATTTCCTTTTTCACCATAGGCCTCAATGCGCTCCCAAATATCACTTTCCAGATTCCACGAAAACACTGTAAGCAAACTGCTGCATGAGGACCAAGTTGTAACTCTGTGAGATGAATTCATATATCACAAGGAAGTTTCTCACAAAGCTTCTTTCTCGTTTTTAATGTAGGATATTTCCTTTATAAGCGTAGGCCTCAATGCGACCCAAACTAGCCCTGCTCAGTTTCCTCAAAGACAGTGGTAACCGACTGCTCCTTGAAAGGTAACTGTAACTCTGTGAGATGAATTCACACGTCACAGAGAAGTTTCTAAGAAAGCTTCTTTCTAGATTTTATAGGAGGATATTTCTTTTGACACTGTAAGCTTCATTGCGCAAAGATGTATCCCGTTTCAGATTACAAGCAAACTGTGTTGACAAACTGATGACTGAAGAGATAAGTATAAGTCTGTGAGTTGCACTCACACATGGCAATGGAGTTTCACAGAATGCTTCCTTCCGATTTTTGTCTGAGCATATTTCCCTTTTCACCCTAGGCCACAATGAGCTCCCAAATATCCCTTTCCGGAATTCACGAAAAGAGTGTTAGCAAACTGCTACCAGAAAAGAAATGTGAAACTCTGTATGATGAATTCACACATCAGAAAGCAATCTCTCAGAAAGCTTCTTTTTAGCTCTTATGTGAGGATACTTCCTTTTCAACCTTAGGCCTCAATGCGCTCCCAAATATCACTTTCCAGATACCATGAAAACACTCTCAGCAAATTGCTGCATGAAGACTAAGTTGTAACTCTGTGAGGTGAATTCAGATATCACAAAGAAGTTTCTCACAAAGCTTCTTTCACGTTTTTAATGGAGGATATTTCCTTGATCAGCGTAGGCCTCAAAGCGACTCAAACAAGCCCTGCTCAGTTTCCTCAAAGACAGTGGTAATCGACCGCTCCTTGAAATGTAACGGTAATTCTGTGAGATGAATTCACACATCACAGAGAAGTTTCTAAGAAAGCTTCGTTCTGGATTTTATAGGAGGATATTTCTTTTGACACCGTAAGCTTCATTTCGCTAAGATGTATCCCGTTTCAGAGTACAAGCAAACTGTGTTGGCAAACTGATGACTGAAGGGATAAGTGTAACTCTGTGAGTTGCACTCACACATTTCAGTGGAGTTTCTCAGAAGGCCTCCTTCCAGTTTTTGTCTGAGCATAGTTCCCTTTTCACCATAGGCCACAAGGAGCTCCCAAATCTCACTTTCC
>NW_022304809.1:0-3703 GCF_002776525.5 Piliocolobus tephrosceles | reverse complement strand
ATACTATAGGTCTCAAGGTGCTCCAGAATATCCCTTTGCAGATTTCATAAAAACAATGTTAGCAAACTGTTCCATGAAAAGAAAGGTGTAATTCTGTAAGATGAAACCACACATCACAAAGCAGTTTCTCAGAAAGCTTATTTCTAGTTTTTATCTGAGTTTTTCCGATGTCACTATAGGCTTCAATGTGATCCAAAATATCCCTTCTCAGATTCCCTAAAAACACTGCTACAAACTGCTCCTTGAAAAGAAACGTCTAACTACGTGAGATGAATTCACAAATCACAAACAGTTTCTCAGAAACCTTCTTACTAGTTTTTGTCTGAGGATAATTCCTTTGTCACCAGAAGCTTCAATGCACTCCGAAATACACCACTGCAGATTCCAACAAAACAGTGTTAGCAAACTACTCAATGAGAATAACAGTTTAACTCTGTGAGATGAATTGATACATCACAAAGGAGTTTCTCAAAGAGCTTCTTTTTGGTGTTTATTTGAGGATATTTCCTTTTTCACTAAAGGCCTGAATGTGCTCCCAAATATCCCTTTGCAGATTCCGTGGAAACAGTATTAGCAAACTGCACCATGTAAAGAATGGTGTAACTCTGTGATGAATTCAAACATCACAAAATACTTTCTCAGAAAGCCTCTATCTAATTTTTATCTGGTGATATTGCTTTTGTCACCCTAGGTTTCAATATTATCCAAAATATCCATTCTCAAATTAACCAATAACAGTGCTACCAATGTGATCCATGAAAAGTGTAGTGTAACTCGGTGAGATGAATTAACACAGCATGAAGCAGTTTTTGAGAAAGATTTCCTCTAGTTTTAATATTACGTTATTTCCTTTGTCACTGTAACGTTCAATGTGCTCTGAAATATCCCATTGCAGATTCCAAGAAAATATTGCTAGAATGCTGCTCAATGAAAAGAACAGTGTTACTCTGTGAGATGAATTCACACATCACAAACCACTTTCTCAGAAAGGTTCTGTCTTGTCTTAATCAGAGGATATTTCCTTTCTCAACATAGGCCTCAATGCACTCCAAAATATACCTTTGCAGATCCCATAAAAAGAGTCTTAGCAAACTGCTCCATGAAAAGAAAGGTGTAACTCTATGAAATGAATTTAAAAACCACCAAGCAGTTTCTCAGAAAGATTCTTTCTTGTTTTTGTCTGAGGAGAATTCCTTTGTCACCATCAGTCTCAATGTACTCGAAAATATCCCATTACAGATCCCAGGAAAACAGTGTTAGCAAACTACTCAATGAAAAGAACCATGAAACTCTGTGAGATGAATTCACACATCACAAAGAAGTTTCTCAGAAAGCTTCTTTGTAGTTTTTATCTGAGGCTATTTCCTATTTCACAATAGGTCTCAATGTGGTCCAAAATATCCCTTTGCAGTTTCCATGAAAACAGTGCTAGCAAACTGATCCCTGAAAAGAAAGGTGTAAATCTCTGAGATATGAATCCACACATCACAAAGCAGTTTCTCAGAAAGCTTCTTTCTAGTTTTATCTAAGATTTTCCTTTGTCACCATAGGCTTCAATGTGATCCAAAACATTCCTTCTCAGATTCCCCAAAAACAGTGCTAACAAACTACTTCATGAAAGGAAATTGTAAATCTGTGAGATCAATTCACAAATTAGAAAGTGGTTTCTGAGAAAGATTCTATTTTGTCTTAATCAGAGGATATTTCCTTTCTCAACATAGGCCTCAATGCACTCCAAAATATACCTTTGCAGATCCCACAAAAAGAGTCTTAGCAAACTGCTCCATGAAAAGAAAGGTGTAAGTCTGTGAGATGAATTTAAAAACCACCAAGCAGTTTCTCAGAAAGATTCTTTCTTGTTTTTGTCTGAGGAGAATTCCTTTGTCACCATCAGCCTCAATGTACTCGAAAATATCCCATTACAGATCCTTTGTCTGTATATTTCCTTTGTCACCAAATGCTTCAATGCACTCTGAAATATCCTATTGCATACTCCACGAAAATAGTGTTAGCAAAATGCTCAATGTAAAGAATGTTGTAACTCTTTGAGAAAAAATCACTTCACAAAGCAATTTCTCAGAAAGCTTTCCAGTTTTTATCTGAGGATATTTATTTTCTCACCATAGACGTCAATGCATTTCAAAATATCCCTTTGCAGATTCTACAAAGACAGTGTTAGCAAACTGCTCCATGAAAAGAAAGGTGTAACTCTGTGAAATGAAATCACACATCACAAAGGACTTTCTCAGAAAGTTTCTTTCTAGATTTTATCTGAGAATTTTCACTTTGTCACCATTGGCTTCAATGCGACCCAAAATATCCCTTCTCAGATTCCCCATAAGCAGTACCACCAAACTGCTCCATGAAAACAATAGTGTAACTCTGTGAGATAAATTCACAAATCACAAAGCAATTTCTCAGAAAGCTTCTATCTGGTTTTTATCTGAGGATATTTCCTTTGCCACAATAGACTTCAATGCGATCCAAAATATACCTTTTCAGATTCCCAAAAAACAGTGCTGCCAAACTGATGCATGAAAAGGATCATGTAAGACCATGAAATGAGTTAACACTTCACAAAGCGGTTTCTCAGACAGCATCTTTCTAGTTTTTATGTGAGCATACTTCCTTTGTCACAATAAGTTTCAATGTGCTCCAAAATAGCCCACTGCAGATTCCAAGAAAACAGTGTTGACAAACTACTCAATAAAAGGCACAGTGTAAATTTGTGAGACGAATTCACACATCACAAAGCAGTTTCTCAGAAAAGTTCTTTCTAATTTTTATCTGAGGATATTCTGTTTTTCACTATAGGCCTCAATGTGGTCCCAAATATCAATGTGCAGATTCCACGAAAACAGTGCTAACAAACTGCTCAATGAAAAGAATGGTGTAACTCGATGAGATGAATTCACACATCACAAAGCAGTTTCTCAGAAAGCCTCATTCTACTTTTTGTATGAGGATCTATCAAATGGCTCAAAGAAAAGCACAGTGTAACTCTGTGAGATGAATTTGCCCATCATAAAGCAATTTCTCAGAAAGCTTTTCAATGATCAGTTTCGTATCACTGTTTTGGGGAATATTAGAAGGGGTATTTTGAATTGCATTGAAGACTACGGTGACTAAAAAAATATCCTCAGATAAAAATTATAAAGAAGCTTTCTGAGAGAGTTTTTGTGACCTGTGAATTCACCTCACAGCGGTACACCTTTCTATTCATGGAGCAGTTTGCTAACACTGTTTTCATGGAATCTGCAAAGGGATATTTGGGATGCATTGAGGCCTAGAGTAAAAAAGGAAATATCCTTAGATATTGTTGGAATCTGCAGTGGTGTATTTCGGAGTGCATTGAAGCTTCTGGTGACAAAGGAATTATCCTCAGACAAAAACTAGTAAGAAGGTTTCTGAGAAACTGTTTGTGATTTGTGAATTCATCTCACGTAGACATTTCTTTTCAAGGAGCAGTTTGGTAGCAGTGTTTTAGGGAATCTGAGAAGGGATATTTTGGATCACATTGAAGCCTATAGTGTCATTGAAAAAACTCAGATAAAAACTAGAAATAAGCTTTCTGAGAAACTGCTTTGTGATGTGTGGTTTCATCTCACAGAATTACACCTTTCTTTTCATGGAACAGTTTGCTAACATTGTTTTTGTGAAATCTGCAAAGGGATATTCTGGAGCACCTTGAGACCTATAGTAT
>NW_022304808.1:0-1792 GCF_002776525.5 Piliocolobus tephrosceles | reverse complement strand
AGCAAAAATTGACAAATGGGATGTAATTAAACTAAAGAGCTTCTGTGCAACAAAGAAACTATTAACAGAGTAAAAGGACAACCTGCAGAACGGGAGACAATTTTTGCAAACTATGCAATTGACAAAGATAGATCCAATATACAGCATCTACAAGGAACTTAAACAAATTTACAAAAAAAAAAAAAAAAAAACTTTGAAAAGTAGACAAAGGACATGAACAGACACTTCTCAAAAGAAGACATACATGCTGTCAACAATCGCATGGGAAAAAAAGCTCAAGGGTCATGAGGGATTATGACAGACAGGAGGCAGAACTAGATTGCAGCTCCGGACAGAGCAGCATGTGGAGGCTTGCATTGTGAATTTTAGCCCCAGATGGACTGCAAGAACAGACCACAATCCTGGCAGGACCCACAGACCCTCTGAAGGAAGCAGATTGCTCTTGCAGGACCTGGGAGACACCCCAAATACTATAAGTCCCCCAATCACGGAAATGGGAAAGGGAGACCCTCATCTCCTGAACACACACCCCCACTGGAGAAGCTGAAGGTCTGTTTGTGGGAGAAGTTCCTGACCTTACCTGGAGCTGAGTCAAGTTAGAGAGCCGAGCTGAGTGACATACAGGAGTAGAGGAAGTAGCAGAAAGGCACTGGGAGGTTGCTGGATCCCCAGGCAGCCCATTCCCGCCTGGCACCACAGTCATCTATCAGGAGAGTGGCCAGAGGAGCAGGGGATAAAACTTCACAGGGAGAAGGACTTCTCTAGCTGAACTTTGTAAAAAAAATTGAACGGGGTGAGAAGCCTCCTGGCCAGACCTCAGAGGAGAGCATGAATCTAGCTTGCAGACTTCACAGGCGGGGTAAGAACTAAAGACCATTTCTTTGTCAGTTGGGAGGCAGAAAGCCCCAGGTAAGTTGTCAAGCCAGATTCGCCCTCGGCCTGGAAACAGACTCCGGGCAATTGCAGGGGGCACGGTGGGAGTGAGACAAGCCTTTCAGTGTGTGTGGAAGCTGAGCGAGACCTGAGACTGCCGGCTTTCCCCCACTTCCCTGACAACCTGCATGACTCAGCAGCGGCAGCCATAATCCTCCTAGGTATACAACTCCAGTGACCCGGGAATCACACCTCCATCCCCCACAGCAGCCAAAGCAAGACCCACCCAAGGAGAATCTGAGCTCAGACACGCCTAGCCCCGCCCGCACCTGATGGTCCTTCCATATCCACCCTGGTAGCGGAAGACAAAGAATATATAATCTTGGGAGTTCTAGAGGCCTGCCCACCACTGGTCCCTCTCCACACTACTACAGCTGATGCTTTCTGGAAAGCGCCACCTCCCAGCAGGAGGCCCACCAGCACAAAAAATAGAGCATTAAACCACCAAAGCTAAGGACTCCCGAGGAGTCCAATGCACCTCCACTGGAACAGGTGGTGCTGATATCCACGGCTGACAGACCCATAGATGGTTCACATCACAGGACTCTGTGCAGGCAACCCCCAGGACCAGCCTGGAGCCAGGTAGACTAATGGAGTGACTAGACCCCAGAAGAGAGACAACAATCACTTCAATTCAGTTCACACAAAGCCACACACACAGGAAAAGGGGGAGAGAACTACATCAAGGGAATGCTCCTTGGGACGAAAAATCTGAACAACAACCTTGAGCCCCAGACCTTCCTTCTGACAGAGCCTACCCAAATAAGAAGGAACCAGAAAACCAACCCAGGTAATATGACAAAACAAGTTCTTCAGCACCCCCCAAAACTCACACTAGTTCACCAGGAATGGATCCAAA
>NW_022304807.1:0-1501 GCF_002776525.5 Piliocolobus tephrosceles | reverse complement strand
GGTGAGATTCCATCTCTACAAAAAAACAAAAAAATCAGACAGGCATGGTGGCACATGCCTGTAGGCCCCAATTACTCAGGAGGTTGAGGTGGGAAGATTGCTTGAGCCCAAAAAGTCAAAGCTGCAATGAGCATGACTGCGCCACTGCACTCCAGCCTGGGCGACAGAGCGAGACCTTGTCTCAAAAATAAAATAAATATAATACAACATAAATAAGTCTAAATAAAATATATTCTTGCTAATGGCAATCAAAGTTTACCTTAAAAAAACATAGTATTTTTAAAGCACCAGGTTTATATATACATATAAAACATATATTTATAGGCATTTTTAATTATTAAATATTTAAATATTCTATTAAATTATTTAAGTATATTATGCTCAGAGTAAAAAAAATCAAATAGAGAAAAATAAAAGGTAACTCAAGTTTTATTCACAGTGTATTTTATAATTATAGGATATATCTATATATAATTTTTTAATTCAAATGGGATCATAATATACACACTATTATATTACCTTCTTTTCCATTCACAGTATGTTTCACATCTCTCCATGTCACAAACTTTTTTAGCTGTATAGTACTCCACTGGTCAGATATACCATAAATTAACTTAACCAGTCCCCCCTACAGCTAATATTTTTTAGGTTTTTGGCAGTTATTTTGCTATTAGTGACAACACTACAATATACAGTCTTGTATATGCCCTGTTTATATTTTGCATGCACATTAAGTATATCTACTCTATAAATTCCTAGAAATATATTTGATGAGGCAAAGGCAAACATACTGTTTTCAGACAATTGCTAAAAAATTACTCTCTAATCAGTTATACCAATGTATACCACCATGAACGGTATGAGCACCTATTTCCCAATATCTATCCAATAGTAGGCATTACCAACTTATTTAACGTACATTTACTTCATTTTAATTAAGATTAGCATCCTTTCATGTTCACTAGCCATCTATATTTTTTTCTGTGCATTGCCTGTTCATATCATGTGCCCATTTTTATATTACATCATTTATTTCTTCCTTAGTGATTTATAAAAGTGCTCTGTAGGGGGGGCGGAGCAAGATGGCCGAATAGGAACAGCTTCAGTCTCCATCTCCCAGCGCGAGCGACACAGAAGACCGGTGATTTCTTCATTTTCAACTGAGGTACTGGGGTCATCTCACTCGGGAGTGCCGGACAATCCGTGTGGGTCAGCTGCTGCAGCCTGACCAGCGAGAGCTGAAGCAGGGTGAGGCATCGCCTCACCTGGGAAGCGCGAGGGGGAAGGGAGTCCCTTTTCCTAGCCAGGGGAACTGAGACACACAACACCTGGAAAATCGGGTAACTCCCACCCAATACTGCGCTGTAACACCGGCACACCGGAGATTATATCCCACACCTGGCCGGGAGGGTCCCACGCCCACGGAGCCTCCCTCCTTGCTAACACAGCAGTCTGCGGCAATCTAACCGCAAGGCAGCAGCGAGGCTGGGGGAGGGGCGCC